>NW_027362764.1:585116668-585364168 GCF_046119375.1 Phyllobates terribilis | reverse complement strand
CCCTACCTACATGACATCTGAGAGCTACATGGATCCCGCTTGTGAGGTGCCTGTCCGTCACTACTATTCAGTTTTAGGGTCCACTCACTAAGCCATATATTCTCTCATGCAAGAGAATAGGGCCAATTATGCTAATGACACTCGGCTCAAACTCTGTCAGAGCTTCAACTGAGTGTGATCCGATTCTCTCGCAGCACAGATATGGAGAAGATGGAGAACTTACTTTCTCCATCTTCTCCATAGTCTCTGTGAGTGTTCATCGGACTGCACTTGGATGACATCCGAGTGCAGTCTAATGTTTTACGTGCACCCATAGACTTGTATGGGTGCACATGGTCCGAATATAGAATGAGATTATTTTCTCATGCCAATAATCGCAGATCTGCACTTTCCCATAGTATAACATAGGACCGAGTCCTATCCGATAAAACATCACATAGCATTCGGCCGTGTTATACGACAGTGTGAGCGAGCCCTTAGAGTCAAGGAATATTTACATGCAGATGATGATATTACTCTTCAAGTGTATATATTTTTAGGCGAGTTCATAGTAAATGCTTTGCCTTTTTGACATGTGATCAACTAAAGAACAAGAAAGATTTAGGACCTCCCCTATAGAGAAACGGAAAATAGTTTGGAGGACTTGCATGTCCTTTTTTATTTATTATGAGAAAATCATAAAAGATCCCGTTTTTTAACCATGCTGTGACTTTCTGCTGAGGGAGAGGGAGAGAGCTGCCCTATTCAGAGTCTGTAATAAGACCTGCTGACAAAAGTGTTGAAGATACAGTCTAATGTGAATTAACAATGAAAAAAAGTTAATTTCACAAATGGCTTGTATTTTTTTTAATACAAACTTTTTTGTGTTTACAGCTCCTTTAAAGGGAATCTGTCATCAGGTTTTTGCCACCTAATCTGAGAGCAGCATAATGTAGGGTTAGAGGCACTGATTCCAGTAATGTGTCACTTACTGGGCTGCTTAGTGTTGTTTTGATAAAATCATTGATTTGTCAGAAGGTAATTATCACTAGATGACTAGCAAGTTCTGTAGGACCCCACCCCCATCACTGATCAGTAGATTTCTGTGTACACTGAGCATGGGCAGAAAGCTGCCAATCAGTGGTGTGGGTGGGGCTATACAGAGCGCAGCATTCAGAGAGCTGCTAGATCTGCAGCATATAAAACGGTGATTTTCTCCAAATGACAACAAGCAGCTGAAAAAGTGACACATCGCTGGAATCAGGATATTTGCCCCTATATTGTGCTGCTCTCAGATGAGGCAGCACAATTAATATTGTGCCAAATTAATTTCCCGTGAACTATCACATGATCTATCACAGGGGATCATGTGACATGTCACGTGATAAATCAGGTGTGGGGGGGGGCCGCGCCTTCTAAACTGCCCGGGGCCCTTGCTACTCTTAATCCACCCCTGGTCCCATGTGATGTATATGCACCAGTCCCACGTGAACAGTGAATTTCCCACTATGAGGAAACATGCAGTGTAATATGAATCTGTGTTAGAAGTAATTTACTGCTGTGAGTTCTTTACAAAACCACAAAGAGTTGACTGCACTCCAGCCTGAAGCAAAGCTGGAAAAGCAGTTGCAAGGAGCAACATTATCACTACCACCTAATATCACAGCCAAACAAAAGAGAAGCAGCTCCAGCCATCCCATTAGGGTTGAGTTAATTATTTGACCAAATATACCAGGATCATTTTCAAGTTTATAATTTAGTATGGCCCCCAAATTAAGTTATAAATATCCAAATGGCCCGTGGTAGAAAAAGGTCCCACACCCCTGGTCTAGCACAAGCTGCTTTAGTAGTTTCTAGCAGGATAGGAAGCAATGAAGTCTTGTTCTTTGGTCACCTGACTACTAAACCTTCAGGTGACTTCTCAGATGTGCTTCTGCTGATGCCCTATAATGGCCCTGCTCACTCGTATCTCCCGTTCACTACCACAGGTGTCCTCTTCCAGGTGGAGTTTCCTCACGGATCTTCGGTGCTTGACCAATGTCGGGTGTCTCCCAAGTCTGAGGGAAAACAGGCTGGGCTCCGGCTTTTGACTGGTGTCGCCTGGGCTCTGGGTTTTGACTGGCACAGGTCTGGGATTTGGGCGTTGACTGGTTTAGTTGGGACTCTGGGTATTGACCGACGCAGAGCGGGTCCTCGGGTCTTGATCATCATAGTCTGGACTCTGGGTCTGACCTCGTGCCACTGGGGTCCTATTTGTAACTGGCCAGCAGCCCACTGGCATACACTTCTTACTGAGGCCTATCACTCTGGCTGCAGCGCCTTCTCCTGTGCACGTCTGGACCACTCTCCCCTTTGGCACCAAAACCCTTTCTGGTTTGGCGTGCAGATCTTGTATACTGAGGAACTTTGTCATCAATGGCACCTGACTAGGTGTTACATCCAAACTTGTCCTCCTTGCAACTCATCTTCCCGTTAGTTCTGCATGATTCCGTCTGAACAGTAGATGGTAGCCTTCTTGCATCAACGACACACAGAGCCAGAGTTTTTTAGGAGTATTGTCACCTCCTCTTACAACAGCATGAACCCATAATAGATGTGTAGACTTTTGCACCTGTGTGGTACATCTGTGAGGCATATTTTATCCAGAAGCATTGCTTGTATACAATACCTACATAATATGCCATGAGTTGGAGTGTGCCTCCATGTACAATAATATAGAGTTATGCTATGGGCTTTTGCGTGAATCATTATATCTAGCAGGGAAGGAGTAATTTTGAGGTAGTAATTTATATATCATAGATATATTCTGTGGCACAGTACAGAATGTACTGATTTATTAATGATTTATTAAAATCAGTCTGCCTAAATAAATAACACATCGCCCCGTGAAATTCTACTTTTCTTTTAGTCAGGAGCCTTTTATTTTCACACAGTAGAAAAGGTACCTGACATCCCAAGTAATATGTTTGGTGAGACATTTTGGTTCCAGGCGTCCTGAAGCACTGCAGTTTCTGTAATTTACTGCTCGAGGTTACAGTTTTCAGTGACCTACAAAATCACATCTTGTTTTTAATTTTCAGTAAAGTAGGGATTATATTGCAGCAGCAGGACTTTTCATATGCTTACCAATGGATGTCATCTTTTTTATTGCAAGAGTGTCATTTGTTTCTCAACTCAATTCAAGATTTCTACTTATTGTCCTTTCAGATACTCTGCAGCACACTGGTAATACAGATATAATATTTTACATGGTTTGGAATTGCCTTTTTGTCAATTCAGATTTTATTCCCCAAATACATATGAGTATGACTTTTTATGCCACATGCGTATAGTTATATGTAGTGAGTTTGAGCAAAACTATAAATCGAACCTCTTGAACCGAAAAGAACACCTCCTCCATGCTAGAGTGTTTTTATGTGATCTTTTATTCCTCCCAACTATAAAATAGGTACATACCTGAGTCTGTTCGAATTGGTGAGAAAATGAGACATCACATCTAGATGGAACAAGTAATGCAATGATGCAGAGTGTTCTAATGGCAATAGATGCCATCTTTAGAAGCTTTCAAGGCGTGGTTGTTGATGGTGGTGGTGTATGCATGGAAATATCATGTAGGATGTTGTGTCCCTTCATAAAATGGACCATACAATTTGTTGTGCCGTTTCTCCTGAGTACACCTGAGGGATCGGAAGGGAAGGAGCGTTATTTGATATTAGAGTGCAAAACTCTGGAATAGATTGCGGACGTCATGTCAAATTTGGAGAATTTCCAAGGTTCCAAATAAGTAGAGTACCCCACATGTGACCCCATTTTAGAAACTACACCTCTTGAATAATTCCTCTAGGGGTGTAGTGAGCATTTTAAACCCACAGGTATTTCACAGAATTGTATAACATTGGGCTGTGAAGATGAAAAATTACATTTTTTTCCACTAAAATGTTGTTTTAGCCCCAAGTTTTTAATTTTCAAAAGGGCTAATAGGAGAAAATTGAGAACAAAATTTGTTATGCCATTTTTACTGAGTACAGTAATACCCAATATGTGGTCAAAAACTACTTTTTAGGCACAGTGCAAAGCTCAGAAGGGAAGGAGAGCCATATCGGTAGCAAATTTCCCTGGAATGGTTTGTGGGTGCCATGTCACATTGGCAGAGCCCCTGAGGTGTCAGGACAATAGGATCTTCCCATAGTTTTACAAACTACACCTCTTAATGACATCATCTAGCGGTGCAGTGAGCATATTGACATCACATGTGTTTCACAAATTTTTATACCATAAAGTGATGAAGAAAAAAATTTAATTTTTAACACTAAAATGTTGTTTTAGCCATAGATTTTACATAGGCAAAATAGGCAAAAGTAACCACATAATTTGTTACATAATTTTTTGTGAAAGTGGCAATAATCCACATGTGGCTGTACAGTACTGTTTGGCCGAACGGCGAGACTCGGGAGGGACAGAGCGCTATTTGACGTTTGGAGCACAGATTTTCCTAGAATAGTTTGCAGACTCTATGTGCAGAACCTCTAAGTGCCAAAAGAGCAGAAACCTCCCCCAATTGACCTCAATTTGGAAATTACATTCCTCTGGAAATTCATCTACTAGTGTAGTGATGATTTTGACTCAATTGGTGTTTTCCAAAAACAAGTAGCAATGGACGTTGTAGAGTAAAAATGCAGACATGCCATTGTAGTGCTCAGTATCTTATAGTGCCTGTACATTGTGCCCAGCTCGTGTTTCTGGAGACATGCACCCATAAATTAAGTGGGCTCTTCTCGCTACAGTAATGTCAAACATGTGGACACAAACTGCAGTTTAGGAACACTGAGGAGCTGAGGAGGAGGGAGCATATGTACTTAGTAGCACATATTTCGCTGGATTTGTTTCAGTAGGAACCATGTTACTTTTCCAGAGCCTTTGTGCTATCAGTAACGTGGACGCCCCCTATATTTCTGTTAATAGATTACAAACCTGAGTGGGGCCTTGTTTTTTGTGGATTGAGTAGAAGTTTTTATTGGTGGCATTTTGGGTGTACAGAACATTTTGGATCAGTTCACATTTATCCTGTGCTTAACGCTGAGCACTTACATTGGGTGTTTCCATTTAAATCTACAAAATACATGATTCGAAGGAAACTCCCTAGAGATCCATTCGCTATAATAAGGCAGCAGAGTTACTCTGGACTTTGTGAGGCTTCAATGGCACCTGACTAGGTGTTACATCCAAACTCGTCCTCCTTGCAACTCTTCTTCCGGTTAGTTCTGCATGATTCCGTGTCTGGCTTTTAATATGTGCACAAAACTGTGGCCGGCCACGCTTTTATGCACACCTAAAAAGACGGACACCGCAGAATCATAGGTCAGATGCGTCCATAGTGACTCCATCTGCCTCATTATAGGGAATCTTCCACCCCCCGGGTTCTGTATGAATCAAGTATTTCTGAGATTTTACACAGAAACCCGGTGTAGGCGCTCAGTGTAGAGCGCAGAATAAATGTGGTTCTGAGTCTTACTGCGATCTTTGGGAGGCAGAATAAAAAAAATCAACAGCAGGTGAAGAATTGGTTTTATTTATTTTTTACGCTGTTTCTCGTGCGCTATAAGTGATTAGATGATTTTATTCTTCGGGTCAGTGTGATTACAGCGATACGACATTTATATTGGCTTTTTAGGTTTTGCTACTATCAAACACGAAAAATCCCTTTTTTACAAAAAAGTTTTTGCATTGCCATATTTTGAGAGCTATAATTTTCTATATTTCTGCCAACAGAGTCATGTGAGGGCTAATTTTTTGCAGGACGAGTTGACATTTTTATTGGTACCATTTTTGGGCAAATAATATTTTTGACCATTTTCTATTCCGATTTTTGGGAAGCAGAATAAACAAAAAATAGCAACTCAGAGATTATTTTTATTTATTTATTTATTTTTTTATGCCATTCCACGTGTGGTAAAGGTGTTAAAACAAACTTATTCTTCAGGTCAGTATGATTACAGCGGCACCACAGTCATATAATTTTTTTTTAGGTTTTGTCGCTTTTACACAATAAAAACAATTTTCTAGAGTAAATATTGGTTTTGCATCGCTGTATTCTAAGAGCTATAGCTTTTTTATTTTTCCACAGATGGAGCTGTATTGGGTCTTATTTTTTGCGGGACAAGATGACGTTTTCAGCAAGACCATTTTTATTTATATTTGGGTTTTTTTTATCTCATTTTATTCCCCTTTTTTTCTAGCAAATGCACAACTGAGTCTGCCCACCATTCGGAATGTGGAGCCAAATCGCTTCGCCCAGATCCGGTCAGAGAAGCCGCAGTAACTCAGATGAGAAAAAAGGGAAGGATGATCCAGAGTATCAGGCTAATTTCTTAAATTAAAACTTTTATTGTGCTCATTAAAACATTGCTCCACACCAATTGTCCATATGGTGCACTACAAGGATCAGGACCTACGCGTTTCAACGTTTAAGTCTTACTCATGGTCTCTTGTTTTAATAGGCACAATAAAAGCTAAGTTTTATTTTAAGAAATTAGCCTGATGTGCTGGATCATCCTTCCCTTTTTCTCACCTTTTTTTCTAGCGGTATGATGAAAAACCATAGGTTTTTGCCACTTTTTTTTTTTTTTTTTTACTGCGTTCACTGTAAGGGTTAACTAGTGGGACAGTTTTATAAGTCGTGCCGTTCCGGATGCAGTGATACCAATTATGTGTACTTTTTTGTTTATTTTTGTTTTTACATAAATATGTGTATTTATTGATGTAATAAATTTGTTCTTTTAATAATTTTTTCAATCTCTTTCTTAACTTTTTTTAACTTTTTTATTTAGTCCCTCTATGGGACTTTAACTTTTATTACTCTGATCACTGGTCTCATGCATTGCAATACAGATGTACTGCAATACATGACACCTGTGAGATTACACAGGTGGATCGCCTGCTATACCCTGCCTATGGCTGGGTCTAACAGGCCACCATACCTGGCACACCATGAGGTCATTGTTTGACTTTTGGGTGCCATGACAAACATCGGCTTCCCCATGGGGGGTGCTGATGGGGGTGAGAGAGAGAACCCCTTCCCACACACAACCTTCTAAATGAAGTGATCACTATCAATTTCAGAATCTGGAGGGTTAATCAGCCAGGTACGGTGTGAGCACCGCAGGAGCCTCGGCTGTCAGTTGAGCTGAGCTCCTAATGGTGATCTTGCAGGAAAGTGCTGATGTTTCAGCACTTCCCGCAGATCACATGCTGTGATTGGTTAATCTGATTGACTGACCGATCACAGCAATCAGAGAGCGGGGACCGATGAAAAAGGTCCCCGCATGTCTGTCAGTGACCGCTGTCGGCACAGAGCTGTCACTGTTTTTTTTCACACAATGACAGCTCAAGTAGATAACGGATATTGCACATCATAATGCTCATGACGTACTATACCCGTCATTCGACATTAATGGGGTTAATAAGAAATAATGCATTTTAATTATAGCATAAAAATTGGACAACGCAGGTGAGGTAAACTATAAAGTAAGGTGACAGAGATTAATATAACTCAACCCACAATTGACAAATTACAACTATAAATGTTACTGATTACTTTGCACAATATATCAGTTAAAAAATAAGCCATATTTTTTATAAACCTGAAGCCGCAAAGATTTAATGTTTTAATGAGGGAAATAAGATGTCTCGAAACTCATTGGAAAGTCTATAGTTGTGCTGATGCTTAATAAAGTGACTTGCTTTAAATTATGGAGTAGACTCGGTTCAAGGGTCATTACAGAATTAGCATAATACTGTATGCAGGCACCATTAATTCACATATTGTCTATACCGCTACTAGTGTTGACTGCATTGTCATGGTGATTCTGTGCAGGCATCAAGCAGCGCTATGAATTCCAGCTGAGCTTAATAGTATGAAAATTACCATGCTTTATTCTCTGGCATATAACTTATCACTAATATATTGTAAATAGAAGTTAACTGTGTAATTCCCTGAAATTTCAAATTTACGCACACAATGAAATCATCATTGTATATCATGCAATTGATTTTAAGGTTTCTATAACTTAAACAGGTACCAGAGATATTTATGGTAGTTTATGCCATTAATGTTTGATATGTTGGGTACCCTGTCTAGGACCCCTCTAAACCAACACCTGTTCAACCCCATTTTGCATCACAAGTTGAGCCTCATCCCCATTCCCTTGAGGACACCGTTTAGGCGAAACATTTCAGGAAGCATGTGCAACTGTAACAAGCACAATGACTACCACAATCTAAATATGATACTGTCACAGACTTCAACAGTTGTTTACATAGTATTACTTCCTATCGTAAAATTGGTACTCCTTTATACCTTCCAGTTTATGTAGTATGATCACCAATACATACTGTACATAGGGGTGGACAGCACTCAGGAGTGGGAAACCATGTTGCTAAAGTGAGAACTTCCTGAATTTATAAATACAGCTATATATTTATGGTATTATCATGTTAGTCAATAGTGAGCATCACTTTTACTTATGTCTATGATGACTTTTAGCAATGAGCGACACATATCTATCATATTGAGTAGTGAATAAATGTGACTATATGCTATCACCGTGATGATGTGGCAGATTATACTAAAGCCTGTGTATTACTTACACCTGTATATGTGATTTTGCACTTGCATTTTATACTCTTTTAAAAGTTAATTATGTGATATTACTTATGCCATACTATTCATCATTGTGTATAATTACCGGCACTATATTGAACCCCTCTAGACATATGTATTATCTTGGCTGTGCACCCCTTGTTTTTATATGCTTTTATGGTTATTGTTCTGCTAACTGCCCCTTCCTTTTTGTTACTACTTGATTATCAATAAAGAATATTGTTTCACAAATTGATGTATCTTGGGCAGGGCCGCCATCAGGGCATTACTGCCCTTACTACTGTATGGGGCCCGATGAAAAGAAGGAAAAAGGGAGGGCCTGGCCAGCCCGGCTGGGGGGCCCGCGGACAGCCAGCCCGAGCCCTCCCTCTCATTGCTTCTACTCACCGGGCCCCCGGACTCAGGTACGCACAGTTCTAATCATCAACATACATGTACCCACCCGCACCGGGCGGCCGGAAATATGAACTATACCTTTAAATCGCCACCGGTTGTGGGTTCCTGATGCATGGTCCTGACCCAGTGACGCCGGTCACGTGACATGTACACATGCTGCACGCTCACTTTCATTTCGGAGCAAAGCAGAGTGCGTGCACGGACGTCGGACCACGGTGCATCTGGTGGACTGGGGCCCAGGGATCAGGAAGCGGGACAGCCGGTGGCATCAGTGGCAGCAGCAGGCAGCGTGTGTATTGAGGGGGCTGCCTGGCCCTGCGAGGGGGCTATGAGGCCCTGCGAGGAGGCTGCCTGGCCCTACAAGGGGGCTGCCTGGCCCTGCTAGAGGGCTGACTAGCCCTGCAAAGGGGCTGCCTGGCCCTGTGAGGGGGCTGCGAGGCCCTGCGAGGCGGCTGCCTGGCACTGCGAGGGGGCTGCTGCGCCCTGTAGACAAGGACAACCAAGAACAGTCGACGATTGCGTGTCAAGAAGGTGCCAACCAGAAGGTAGGAACATGAATTGTTGACAAATAGGGTGTCGTCCCCCCCTTTTTTTTTTACTCTTGACTACTATATTTTTTGTTACATTATCACAGTTTGAGTTATGTTTTGGGGTGTATTTATATTCTAAAATTTGTTGATTTTTAACCCTTTCATGACCGAAGCATTTTGCATTTTAGTTTTTTGCTCTCCTTCCCAGAGCCATAATTTTTTTATTTTTCGGTCAATATGGCCATGTGAGGACTTATTTTTTGCGGGAAAAGTTGTACTTTTGAAGGACACCATTGGTTTTACCATATCATGTACTGGAAAACTGTAAAAAAAATCCAAGTGCGGTAAAATTGCAAAAAAAGTGCAATTTCACAGTTGTATCTTTGTTTTTTGTTTTTTTGTTTTTTACCACGTTCACTAAATGCTAAAGCTGACCTGCCATTATTATTCTCCAGATCATTATGAGTTCAGAGATACCAAACATATATAGGTTCTTTTTTTTATTTAAGTGGTGAAAAAAATGCAAAGTTTGGTTAAAAAAAACAAAAAAACGCCATTTTCCGAGACCTGTAGTGTCACCATTTTTTGTGATCTGGGGCCGGGTTAGGGCTTATTTTGACTGTGGAAGGTTTGAGGGGTGGAGACGGAGATGGGGGGAGGCGAAGCTGGAGTGGAGGTTGGGTGGAGTCTCAAGGGGGGCCCAAAATTTTAGCAGTATGGGGCCCCAAAATTCCTAGTGGCAGCCCTGATCTTGGGCTTTATTATCGGACTTTTTCTCCTTTTTATACTGTACATACTGTAGGCTAGACCTGACTGTACACTGTATATTTATACAACAGTATTGGAAAAATGCAATCAGTCGTACCTCGTGATTTTAAATTGTGTGTGTAGTATATTCCTCACTAATTCCAGGATTCAATAAATATTAACTTTTATTTTGTAGTCTACTAGTCTAGAGAATAGGGATTTTTTTTGCCTTTGACAATCTATATATAACAAATGGATGAGCCACCACACATGCACTGCTCTAAACATTATAGGAGTACTACAGTATTTTATAGAAATACAATAAAAGAGAAGTGTGCCAAAAGCAAATAGCTCTAGGAAATCACAAACATACTAATATACCTATGTAATGTGGCTATGTGCGGTAGCCGTGGGCAAGGTACTCTTCTTCCATGCTCCGGCACGCTATGGAAAAATGGGGTCTGGACTCGGTGTGTGTGTACCGTCGTGTTTCCATTGCTGACACCTCTCAGTTCAGCTCTACCATGTTTTGCGCGACGCCAGTCCCCTTTGACACCACAGTAAGGAAAACACCCGTTCATAAAAACAAAGTCCTTTTAACTGACAACCAAACTTATATACAGAGAGTAGCAGGAGGTGAGCTTGCCATGTTCTTCTGTACAATACAGAGGCGCCTTCCCTTCGGTTATGGACAGCGTCACAGTTGGTGAAATAGAGATTACTGTAGAATTGCAAGTTAAGTTAAGGCCTCCATCCTCTCCCAGTATAGCACCACTTAAAACTGTGCTTTTTGCTCTGACCACTACACTTCGCCTACATTTCTTGAGAATCACTTAAGGACGCACCTCTTGCTGTCACCTTACTAAACGTGCCCCAGCCTTGCTAACTATGTCTCTTTGGCCACAGCTTCCAAGGTCTGGCCAACATTAAGACGTTCCCAAAAGTCCCTCAGAGACCTTCCTTAAAGTTTCTTGTTGTAGGTCCCCTGACTTGCCTGCTTCAAGGAGTACACTGCCTCCACTGGAATTCTCTTGCTCTGGCTCCCTCTTCCTGATCTCTTTACACAAACACATGCATTCAAGCATTCCACTAATCTCATTAGTATCTCAGGAACCTCTAATCATTGTTCCAAAATCATCTAGGCCCATTGTGTAAGTGTTGAAAGAAGATCCAGCGGGCCTTCACCACAGGGAGTCTCACATGTAGACCCAGGTGATGCGGTCGACCTGAGAAAGATACCTCCATTAATGCACACTTAGCTTTGGGGGGGAAAGGGTGAGAGCAGAGGATCAAGGAAGATCAGAAAGACTTTAGAAGGAGAATGATAGACATCCTTCAGGACAGCAGATGGATTGCATGGCAATCATCCAAAGAGACACAGATTTGTACTCTACGTGATTCTAGTCTAAGGGTATCGGCCCTGACTGGAAAGATACTGCTCCATTAACCATCAGAGAGACATGGATACATTTTGGGGAGACCAGAAGTGGATGAAGAAGTCACCTGACCCCATGGATATGTTGTTTTGGGGTTGCTAGGAGGGACCCACAAGTCGCCTAGAACACATGGAGACATTTGGAGTTGCCAGGAGGGACCCACCAGTTGCCTGGCCCTATGAAAACTCTCAGAGAGGCCAGAATGGGACCATTGGGGCTCCTGGCCTTGTACCTCGATGGATTGCTAACTTCCTAAGCTTGCCGCTACCTTCTCTCTGTGGGGGCCTGCCAGAAGCGGGGGGCCACTGGTTGAGGTAGTCGGCCCTGTAAGTCTCCAAAGTCGCAGCTGTTCTATCCCAGGTGGGCGGAGAAGGAAGGGTGAGACTGTGTAATGTTGTACCATCTTGGGTATTTGCTGGGACTGTTCTATGTGTTTATTGTCCGCTTTGTGGTTCAATAAAGTATTGCCACGCTGTTTTACCCTCACCGTGTGTTGTCTGAGTAGTGTAATGCCCACGGAAAACCCCAGGTCTTCACATTTTGGTGGCAGCGGTGGGATACTACTCAGCCCAGCAGATCTGGGAGAGCAACAGGGGACTGGTGTTAGCACACACCATTCAAAGGGCTCCACAACCAGAGAGGCATGTAGACAGACTCAGCAGACCATAGGCGAGGCATGCACAGCTGATTTTGGATGCTACCATGTCCAACCCCACCAGCCCGGTCATGGGAGAAGGACTGGAGAGGATATACAGCAGCAACAAGATACGGCAACTACAGGAGCTGTGCCAGCTTCAATGGATTGAATATCAGGCCACCGACACTCATCTGATTTAATTCAGGAACCACAGGATGCAAAGGACGGCATGTGTGGACGCAATGGATACCAGTCTATTTTCGTCAATTTTGTGTGGAGTTTATTCGCAAAGAAGACATGGAATATGCTCTGAGGAAACTGGATGATGGAAAGTTTTGTTCTCATGAAGGTGAGACCTCTTACATTCGTTTCTGTGCTTCAAGACATGCTGATGGACTGTCTCCAATAAGTGGAAAAGGATGATTGGAATCCCATCATGTCTGGCTAATTAAGATTGGGGGAGCAATGTGACGATACAACTTAAAATCTTAATTAGACAGACAATTAGACTTGTTAATCCAAGAGAAATACCTTATTGTGTTTTATTAGAGATTGCTGGCTGTGTTTTATTAATGCTCTGCTAGCTCGTCAGTTTATGTACACTAATTTAACTTGTAAAGAGTCAAGCATTCCACTAATCTCATTAGTATCTCAGGAGCCTCTAATCATTGTTCCAAATTTGTCTAGGCCCATTGTGTAAGTGTTGAAAGATGATCCGGCGGAGCCTTCACCACAGGGAGTCTCACATGTAGACCCAGGTGATGCGGTCCACCTGAGAAAGATACCTCCACTAATGCACACTTAGCTTTTGGGGGAAAGGGCGAGAGCAGTTCTGCCATTCAGGGGGCTGAGCCCAGAAAAGCAGAAGGGACATGTATTTTTGTAGCAGTCAGACTTGGGACAGAGAATCAAGGAAGATCAGAAAGACTTTAGAAGGAGAATGATAGACATCCTTCAGGACAGCAAATGGATTGCATGGCATCCAAAGAGACACAGATTTGTATTTTACGTGATTCTAGTCTAAGAGTACTGGCTCTGACTGGAAAGATACGGATCTGCTCCATTAACCATCATAGAGACATGGAAACATTTTGGAGAGACCAGGAGAGGACAAAGAAGTCACCTGGCCCCATGGATATGTTGTTTTGGGGTTGCTAGGAGGGACCCACCAATCGCCTAGAACCCATGAAGACATTTGGAGTTGCCAGGAGGGACCCACCAGTTGCCTGGCCCCATGG
Source organism: Phyllobates terribilis (assembly GCF_046119375.1). Lineage (NCBI taxonomy): Eukaryota > Metazoa > Chordata > Amphibia > Anura > Dendrobatidae > Phyllobates > Phyllobates terribilis. The sequence goes on along the minus strand of NW_027362764.1, from coordinate 585,350,546 downwards.
AAACTCTTGGAAATGCCAGGGTTTGACCGTTGGGGCTCCTGGCCTTGTACCTTGGTGGACTGCTAACTTCCTAAGCTTGCCGCTACCTTCTATCTGTGGGAGCCTGCCAGAAGTGGGGGGCCACTGGTTGAGGTGTCACAGCTGTTCTATCCCAGGCGGGCAGATAAGGACGGATGAGACTGTGTAATGTTGTACCATCTTGGGTATTTGCTGGGTCTGTTCTATGTGTTTATTGTCCACTTTGTGGTTCAATAAAGTATTGCCACACTGTTTAACCCTCACCCTGTGTTGTCTGAGTAGTGTAACGCCCACGGAAAACCCTGGGTTTTCACATCGGTGATGATCACCTTCCTCTCAGGGTGTCCTTTCTTGTTTCTCTGCCACTAACAACTAGCTACAAAAAAACAGGAACTCACACACAGGTCCCCATTACTCCTCCCCAACTATGGACCGTTCCTACAGTCAACTCTGTCACCCGTGACTAGCAGGAGCTGCAGCCTCCAGCAGGATAATACATATAATACAATACATTTTCACACATTTAAAATCACAGGAGTTTCTAGAGGGGTGAAATGTCATCCTCTCCAACCCTACACTTACATAGCTGCAATTTCATTGCTTACATGCAGATTTCTGTCAAAAAAAATGTTTTCCATTTATTTTAAAGGGGAAAATCTGTTACGTAGGGTATATGGCATTTTGAACACACCAGCTTAGAGGTATGCTAACAGGATCCTTATAAAACGGGTTTACAAGCAAAAAAAAATTTTGAAAACGTATGGCATGGATGAATGAGTGGTTTAGTTTTGGCAATGCTCCTCTAGTAAAAAATACAGAGTTAACAATAGCTGATATTTTGTTTCTGGAGCATGGGTCCCAATCAATAACTATACCAGAATTAGGTATATGGTCTGTGACGCGTGCTGTGTCGTGCGGCATCGCGCGCACGGGGGCTTACCCGGAGCCGGATCAGATGGGGGTAGTAGTCTCGTGGCGGTAACCCGGTCCGTGCCCAGGGTGTCAAACTACCTGTGTGGCAGTCTTGGTAGATGTTGTTTCTGTGTCGACTACGCCACCCGTTGATTTGCGGTCACAAGGCCGCCGCTGCAGAACAGTCCGCTGAGGCCGGTAGTATGGGTGCAGCGATGGTGGTATAACCCCCAACGGGAGGGGTATGGCCTCAGGGCAGCTGGTGCGGATGATGGGGGTAGTGATAGTGCAGAAAGGAGAGTCAGAGACGTGAGATGCAGTTTCAGGGTTTTTACTCACAGGTGTTCCTTCAGTCACTCTGGCCTTGAGTGACCACCCGAGCCGTGCTGCATCCACCAGGTGCTGGACTCGGCCAACCCCCAGGCAGTTCCGGAGCGTGGTCCTGAGCTTCCCTCTCTCTCTCTCTTTCTCCTGGCCGTCCCCACCAGGGATCCACCTTTGTCCGGTTCCCTTGGGCCTTCTATGGTAAAACCTTCTCTGGCTTTCCTGACCCTACTCTTGGTGTACCTTCCTGGTGGATGTGGTGAGGGTCGTGGCAAAGCTTGCCCACGACCTCCGGTTCCTGGTTAAGGGTTACTTTTGCCTCCGCCAGCTTGGGATCCGGTGCCCTCTTCTGCCAGCCCTTCACCCTTTTTGGTTTGCTTCTGGGATCTTAGGGTTCCCTCTTTTCTGCGTCTCTGGGCCTTTCTTCTTCCTCTCTGCTTCAGGCCTGGCCCTGGAGCTGGGCCCAGCCTGAGCCACAGCTCCCTGTCAGCCCTCCTGGCTGAACTCCTCCTCAGCACTCTCCTGACAGACTGACCCTATCTCTAGATGGTGCCCACCATATATACTCCCTCTATGTGTGAGCCCAGGTGACCAGCACCCAATGGGCTCCTATCTCTATGCCCAGAGCCCCTCCCCTATCTGCCCCTACACTACTGGGATGTTCCACCCCCCCTCCCACTCCAGCCAGGGACAGACGCTGTCGTACCTGCACATCTACTTGGTGGGAGTACCGTAGTTCTGTCCCCCGGAAATGGGATGTATGTAGTGCATGCAGCCTACTGAGCTCAGTCCCACACTCCATCCTTACCCGGGAGTGGAATACCACACCTCTGGTTTGAGGTGCAATACCCCTGTAGCAGCCGAGTCCTCAGGGTGCTACATCTGCACTTTGGAAGATTGTGTTTTCCAGGGAAAGAGGTGTTTGAGTTGAAGGTGACCATGACCATTTTGCTATTAAAGGGAATATGTCAGAAAGTTTTTGCTATGTAATCAGAGAGTAGCATGATGTAGGGGCTTAGAGCCTGATTTCAGTGAAGTGTCATTTACTAGGCTGTGCGCTGTTGCTTCAATAAAATCATTGTTTTATCAGAAGGAGATTATCACTACAGGACTAGGTGCCACGTGCCTCATAGTCAACTGCTCTGTGTAACCCAGCCTCTACCACTGATTTTCAGCTTTCTGTCAATGTACAGTGTACACAGACAACTGCCAGGGGTGTGGCCGGGGTTATACAGTGATGCAGCAGAGAAAATAGTGATTGTATGAAAATGACAGCATACAGACCAGTAAGTGACATATCTCTGGAATCAGGGTCTCAGCCACTGCTGCTCATCATGTTGATCTTTTTATTTTATTATTAAGTCCCCTGAATTGAAGATGCGATCCTTTGATCGTTGTTCTATATATTTAAATGCCTGTGGCTGCATTTCACAGGAGTCCCAGAATGGCAACCATGAGGGCCTTCAACAGACCCATGGCTGCTGTGGTAGTCCATCCGCACTTTAATATCATTTCAGCAGCATTTTAATGGTTAAACAGTAGCAATTTGAGTAAGATGTTCTTCTTGCTGAGATTTGAACCTATGAACCCAGCAGTCCTAGCCATTTATCCACCGTGCTTCCAAACTACAACTCATCTTGCAAAAAAACAAGCCCTCACATTTTATGGCTTTTGAAAAAAAGGGGGTAATAAAACGGAAGCGCAAAAACACAAAAACTGCCCTGACATGAAGGGGTTAATAGAAAACAAGGAATGCAATCACAGACTGAGCACACCTAGGTGTTTAGAGTAATACCTTTGGTGCTACTTGCCGTTAGCATATTTTGTATTTTATGTACTGAAAGAAGTTTCTATTTGGCAGATTTCACTATTTGATGTGTGTGTGATGTTAGCTTGCCTCTTGTGATTAATATTGTTTGAATTTGTTGCTTTACTGAAATCTTGCATCGCCATGCTCTGATACACTTCTGATGTGTGCTTTTTAAATCTTCTTCTATTGATTCTATGGAACATGCCTTCTCTTTGTTTTTTCCCTTTTTAAAAACAGACTATAGTATTTCTGTGTGTCATTATATTTATTAAACTTCACTAAAATTCACAGGGCTTGGATAACGGCAGCTTTAAACTCCATGGTCTTCCTTTTCAGGTTTAATTTTATTTAAATCCATGGAAATTAAACGGCAATCAGCCATAACATTAAAATGATCTGCCTAAGGGTTCACTCACATCTGTGTATAAAAACGAAGAGTGTAATGTGATAAAAAAAAAAAAAAAAAAAATCGCACTGCACTCGCACCAGTGTTATTCAATGAGGCAGTGTTCATCTGCGAGTTTTTCCTCAGCTGGAATCGAGCTGAGGAAAGAATCGCAGCATGTTGCGTATGGCCACGTAGAACGGACGAGTCTCGCCAATGCAAGTCAACGGGTGCGAGAAAAAAAAACAGATGCACACTGACCATGCGTATGCTATCCGATTTTTTTCTTGCACACATCTGAACCAAACAACAAAATGTCATCAGCCAAGTACAGTAAATGCACAGCCAGAACACTCAGTATAGATAGATAGATAGATACAGTTATATGAAAAAGTTTGGGCACCCCTATTAATCTTAAGCTTAATGTTTTATAAAAATTGGTGTTTTTGCAACAGCTATTTCAGTTTGATATATGTAATAACTGTTGGACACAGTAATGTTTCTGCCTTGAAATGAGGTTTATTGTACTAACAGAAAATGTGCAATCTGCATTCAAACAAAATTTGACAGGTGTATAAGTATGGGCACCTCACCAGAAAAGTGACATTAATATTTAGTAGATCCTCCTTTTGCAAAAATAACAGCCTCTAGTCGCTTCCTGTAGCTTTTAATGATTTCCTGGATCCTGGAGGAAGGTATTTTTGACCATTCCTCTTTACAAAACAATTCCAGTTCAGTTAAGTTTGATGGTCGCCGAGCATGGACAGCCCTCTTCAAATGATCCCACAGATGTTCAATTCAGGTCTGGGGACTGGGATGGCCATTCCAGAACATTGTAATTGTTCATCTGCATGAATGCCTGAGTAGATTTGGAGCGGTGTTTTGGATCATTGTCTTGCTGAAAGATTCATCCCTTGCATAACTTCAACTTTGTCACTGATTCTTGAACATTATTGTCAAGAATCTTCTGATACTGAGTGGAATCTATGCGTCCCTCAACTTTAACAAGATTCCCGGTGCCGGCATTGTCCACACAGCCCCAAAGCATGATGGAACCTCCACCAAATTTTACTGTGAGTAGCAAGTGTTTTTCTTGGAATTCTGTGATTTTTTGCCGCCATACATAACGCCTTTTTGTATGACCAAACAGCTCAATCTTGGTTTCATCAGTCCACAGGACCTTCTTCCAAAAAGAAATTGGCTTCTCCAAATGTGCTTTTGCATACCTCAGCCGACTCTGTTTGTGGCGTGCTTGCAGAAACGGCTTCTTTCGCATCACTCTCCCATACAGCTTCTCCTTGTGCAAAGTGCGTTGTATGGTTGACCGATGCACAGTGACACCATCTGCAGCAAGTTGATGCTGCAGCTCTCTGGAGGTGGTCTGAGGATTGTCCTTGACTGATCTCACCATTCTTCTTCTCTGCCTTTCTGATGTTTTTCTTGGCCTGCCACTTCTGGCCTTAACAAGAACTGTCCCTGTGTTCTTCCATTTCCTTACTATGTTCCTCACAGTGGAAACTGACAGGTTAAAACTCTGAGACAGCTTTTTGTATCCTTCCCCTGAACAACTATGTTGAATAATCTTTGTTTTCAGATCATTTGAGTTGTTTTGAGGAGCCCATGATGCCACTCTTCAGAGGAGATTCAAACAGGAGAACAACTTGCAAGTGGCCACTTTAAGTAGCATTTCTCATGATTGCATACACCTGGCTATGAAGTTCAAAGCTCAATGAGGTTACAAAACCAAAAAAGTGCTTTAGTAAGTCAGTAAAAAGTAGGTAGGAGTATTTAAAACAAGAAAATGATAATGGTGCCCATACTTATGCACCTGTCAAATTTTGTTTGAATGCAGATTGCACATTTTCTGTTAGTACAATAAACCTCATTTCAAGGCAGAAACATTACTGTGTCCAACAGTTATTACATATATCAAACTGAAATAGCTGTTGCAAAAACACCAATTTTTATAAAACATTAAGCTTAAGATTAATAGGGGTGCCCAAACTTTTTCATATAACTGTAGATAGAATAGGATAGATGTCCTGTAGATATATAAATTCAGAAGCCCCCTACATATAATAAACTTGCACCCTTTAGTGCCTTTCATGTGGCACTAAAGGGTCTTTAGCCTAGTTTTACCTATTAAATAAATATATAGTTAAAAAAACTGACATGGGATCCCCCATATTTTTGAAAACTAGCAAAGGTAAAGCAAACAGCTGTAGGCGGATATTAAGAAGCTGGGAAGGTCCCTGGCTAGTGGGCCCTTCCCAGCCTAAAAATACAAGTCTGCAGCCAACCAAGAAGTGTCACATCACATTAGAATAAGGCTTCATAGGTCACTCGCGGTCATGCCTCATGGACGATGACGTCAGTAACATCATCGCCCTTAAGAGAACGAGGCTGCATAGGTCACTCGCGGTCATGTCACATCTCATCATTCAGGCTCTTACGCTGTACTCTGCGAGATCTGGCGGAGTACAGCATGAGACCTGGCATCAGAGTCCACAGGTCTCATAAAGGGCAGTATGACTCAGTGACTGATGTCACCACTGTTCAGAGCCGCAGGGTCTCACGGCAGCTGGCAACTTTGTTTCTATACTGCAACCACAGGTCACTCCCGGTCAGGTCTCACGAGTGATGACGTTACTGAGTTACTGATGTCATCGCTGGTGAGACGTGACTGGGAGTGACCTATGAAGCGTCATTCTCAGAACGAATCTCCATAGGTTCTAGTACAAAATCAGTGGATGTCGTGGGAACACCATGGATTATGTTGGAGCTGCAGGGATTATTTTTTAATAATAAATTCATGAATGAAGGAGTGTTTCTTGTTTTTATTTCTTGACCTCTTTCTTTTTATGTCTTTAAGGTTCCCATTTGCGGACTACTTCAGATTCAGTGGACTATGTGAAACAGGTGAAATTGGTGAGACAGGGCTAGAGTCCAGGGGTGTTTTTTAAAATAAACTATTTATGTGTGTGCTTTTTTCTTTTAATTTACTGGGTTAGTAATGGGGGTGTCTGATAGACACCTCTCCATTACTAACACCAGGGCTTGATGCCAGCTGACATTACAAAGCTGACATCAACCACATAAATCATTACCCCAATTGCCACCACACCAGGGCAATCAGGAAGAGCCAGGCCAAGCGCCAGAATTGGCTCATCTCATGTGATGCACCAATACTAGGTTGGCTGAGGGCTTATATTTTTAGGCTGGAAAGGGCACAAAAACAATGGACCTTCCCAGCCTGATTATGTAAGCCCGCAGCTATCTGCTTTACCTTGGCTGGTTATGAAAAACGGGGATGTCATTTTTTTAAATTATTTATTTATTTAATAGGTTAAATAAGGCTAAACACCCTTTAATGCCACATGAAAGGAACTAAAGGATGCTAGTTTATTATCTGTAGGGGCTTGTGAAATTATGTCTACAGGATATCTATATATTCTATCTATCTATGTATTCTATCTTTCTATCTATATCTGTATATAAGATTGCTTTATTAGTTTGAAAACTAGCTTTAAATTACGTATTTTTCGGACTATAAGACGCACTGGACCATAAGACGCACCTAGGTTTTAGAAGAGGAAAATAGAAAAAAAAATGTAAGCAAAAAATGTGGTCATGATGCACTGTTAAGGGGGAGGGGGTCTGCTGCTGACACTGGTATAGGGGTAATGTCCCCCAATTCTGTACTAATATCTCCCATCCTGGTATATGTGGCCCTCATCCTCATCCTGGCATGCATGGCCCCCTCTCATCCCTTATTCTTGTATGCATGGCACACTTCATACGTTAATTCAAATTTCACGATTACCTTGCCATGTAAAATGCAAAAAAGCTCATTGATCTGTGAAATAATTTTTTGTGTAGCAAAAAATATTATCCTGTGTAGATCATTCACACTGGTGATCAGCCTATGAGCACTGAGCGAACTAGTGTAGATCGCTCAATGCGCATCGTTTACTTTGGTCTGCATTCTAGGGGAATAGGGAAATTAGATTGTGAGCTCCATTGGGGATTGGAGCAGAAGTCATCAATGATAAAACCTGTAGAGCGCAACAGTATATGTTGGTGCCATGCAGTGCACAAAATGCTAATGTAGACGTCATACTGACACCGGTGTACTCACACATCAGTAGACAGTCCATATGTGGCGCCCTTGAGGGTTCAGTCGCCACAGAGGTACTGCACCTCACCCAGAGGTGTGGTGTCTCCTTCTCTCAGGTAAGGAGGGAGTGCTGCCCGGAACCCCAACACCCACATTCAACACTACACTGCTCCATGCAGGCTGGAAGGGCAAGATGCACTATGTCTCCTGCTGAGCCCTGTCCCTGGATAGAGTGGGGGGAACCAAAGAGAGGAGGAACCAGTAGTGGGTGTGGGTGGAGGATGTAGAGTAGGGGAGCACCATTGTAGGAGGTATATAAAGGGAAGCCATCTTAGGGTGGCAGATTAGAGAGTGAGGACAGTCAGTCAGTGAGCAGTAAGGGGAGCAGAGTCTCTTCAGGAGCTCTGCTCCACAGGAGGGGCCTAGTGATAGAGGCCCAGGAGGGGAGCATAGGAGAAAGGCTCCGTTCTACAGAAGGGATCCCAGGGGGTACGGTGAGTGCAGGACGGCACCCGCACATCCCGAATCTGCCAGGTGTCAGAGGGATCAGGCCGCAAGAAAGGACCGGTCCCTGGCCCAGCCGTGTTACTCCAGGTCTCGGCTGGAAAAACCGGAGGCTTCTGCACTTCCATGGTGCAGTTGCCACAGTCTCACCCTAGTCACTGTGAAGGTCAAGTAGGTCCGGGAACTCCAGGTTGCCCAGAGGGACTTCAGAGCACCTGATCGGGACTGAGTGTGGGGAAGCGCAGGGCAGGAGGGAGAAGACCCAGCATGAGAAGTCGGTCTAGTTAGGAACATAAAGAAAGCGGGGTTCCGTCAAGCGCTCCAGACATATCTGAGGAAGAGCTGAACCCCTGGTCTGGTGGACGCAGTGTGACGCGGGAAGCTGACACTCGTACAGTGTACCTGAGACTCTTGTACAAGAACTGTGAGTAAAGACCCTGGGACTGCACTTCCTTGTCTCTGTGTTTCTTGCTGCGCCATCAATCCCTGCACTGCAACGCCCAGCACAACCTGCAACATCTACACTGCCCTGGAGCTAGCTCTTCCTGTGGAGAGCCACACCATCCCTGCTGCAGTAACATCAGCTTCAGAGGACTGCTCCGCAGCGGCGGTTCCTCTTAGCCGCATTCCACAGGTGGCGTCACAAACTCTATAAATCCCCTATAAATAGATAACCCCTCACTTTTATTGACCGCCCTGGGTCACGGACCGGGTCCCCGCCACTGTGACATCACCCCCAGCATCTACCGGCCCAGCACCGAGTACCCCACGGCCCAGGGGGCGCGTCACATACACAATCCAGCTGCCCAGTGAGAGTGGCACTGGTGTTTGACAAAGGGTTTGATCATTTCTAAGCAAACTATTGATGACCATAGCACAGTGAATGGCTTCTAGCTGTGGTCCATGCAGAAGATGCCACCTACAGAATAGCAGGACTGAGCTATGGCAGGATGGCTGCAGATACACAGCCAGGTGGTGAGAATTCTGAAACATTAAAGAGTTAATACGATGTGCTGTGCCTCCATTCACACAACGTGGTATCAGCTGTGTGCAGCATACAAGATACACACCGGCCTTGTATGCTGCAGCCAAGCCTCTTCACATCCACCCCCAATAGCCTGCAGCCTCCTCCCCATCTTTTCCCAGCTCACTAGACGTTTCCCAACACCCACCTTCCCACAGTTATCACCGGAAAGCGCAGTGCTGGGCAGAGCTGCTGGCTGAGTCCCGGAGCCCCGGATCCAGAGCTCCATGTTGCAGCTGCGCCAGAAGGAAGGACCGCGATAGCTGGAGATTGAGGTGAGTGCCATACCGCACAGAGCGGCTGCACTACAGGGAGCCTGCGCCGTGACATGCAAGTGAGGACCTCTCTGAGCCTCCTTACGCCGCTGCTGCTGACACTGTGCGCCCACTATTAAAGACAATGAATATTCAGTGAATATTCATTTTCTTTAGCAGCAGGGACAGTATAGGCTGCAGCAGGCAGCTGCTGCCTCCTGTGACCCGCTCCTCCGCCGCTCCCCCCATATCACCCAGCCACAGTAATATATATATATATATGTGTTTAAATAATATTCGGACTATAAGACGCACCCCCCACTTTCCACCAAAATTTTGGAGGAAAAAAGTGCGTCTTACAGTCCAAAAAATACGGTACATAGAGAATTACAGTATGTAAAAGATGATGTTAAAAATGCATTGCATACGCATGTCATACGGATGTCATGCTTATGCTAGGTGAGGAAAAAATAACACACTTGCATAGCATTCGCATGACATACATTGAACCATATGGATTCCACTCGTCCAACTTTTCAGGAGCAACGTCAGAGCTATTTGTAATAAAACCCGATTACAGACATTATTTTTAACCCAAAATACATGCACTTAATGCAAGTAGAATTTAAAAAAAATGGTACGTAGAATAAAAACAAATGTCCCCAGAGGTGGCCGACCCCTTTAATCTCTTACCGACATACCGTATCGGCGCGTTATATGCCTGCTCCCTGACTTTGAGGTGAGCCTGCATCTTTACCCGCACATGACAGCTGATATAATCTGCCATCATGTACCTCAAACAGCCGCGGTTGGAATGGAGTACTGCCCTTGGCTTTTAACCTGTTAAATCCCACTGTTCCAGCAGGGGGGAGGCGCTTCATTCCACCCGCCCATCGGCATGCGCATGATGTGATCGCGGGACGCTGATGGTTTGTCATCACAGCCAGGGGGGTCTGTTGAAGACCCCTGTGCCTTTCATTAATATCCTCATGTGAAAGCCAGCTTCAAGTCCCCTAAGAGGACTATTGAATACAGTAGAAAGTAAAAAGAAATGTTTTAAAAATATATAAAAAAACCACAAGAGTTTAAATAACCTTTTGCCCCATAAAGATAAAACAATTAAAAAAATAAAAAAACACATATTTAATATCGCTGCATTCATAAAAGTCTGATCTATGAAAATATAAAATAAATGAATCTGATCAGTAAATGGTGAAATGAGAATCACTAAAAAAAACACCAAAATTAAGTTTTTTTGGCCACCCCAACATTGTAATAAAATGCAGTAAGAGCTGATCAAAACATCGTATCTACCCCAAAATGTTATCAGTAAAAACGTCTGCTCAGGGTGCAAAAAATAAGCTCTCACGCAGCCCCATATCCTGAAAAATAAAAACATTATGGGTCTTGGAAAATGGTGACGCAAGAAAGGTTTTTTAAAAAAAATTAAAAAAATTCACCACTTAAATAAAAAATTTTTTGTATGTTTGGTATCTACGTACTTGTACTGACCAGGAGATTTATAATGCCAGGTCAGTTTTACTGTATAGTAAACATGGTAAATAAAATAAAAAAACAATTGTGAAATTGCAATTTTTTTACAATTTCAACGCACTTGGAATATTTTTCCTGCTTTCCAGTGCATCACATGATAGAATGAATGGTGTCATTCAGGCTGCGTGCCCACTATGCGTTTTTCAAGCGTTTTTGCAACGGAATTTCTGCAGCGTTAACGCTTGCAAAACGCTTGGTAATCCGTGCCCCATGATCCCCAATGAAAATCTGCATGTTCTGAGCCCATACTGCGGAATTTTCCGCAGCGGATTTTCCTTGCGGAAAAATCCGCAGCATGTCCATTATTTGTGCGTTTCTGCATGCGGATTTGAGGTCCCAATGCACTTAAAAATGCAAGTCATATCCGCATGTAAAAACGAGTCAAAAACGCGTGTAAAATCCGCAAGCGTTTTTACTGCCAAGAACATGCAGAAACGCTGCAGAAATTTTCTGCTTCATTTCTGCATCGTGGGCACATACCCTCAAAAGTACAACTTGTCCAGCAAAAAAAACAAGCCCTCATATGGTTATGGGGACAGAAGAAAAGTAAAAAGTTATGGCTCTTAGTAGAAGGGGAAGAAAAAGGGGAGGAAAAAAAGTAAAACGAACAAAAGGAAAATTGTCATGGCGTGAAGGGGTTAAACTATATTGATTATACAAAACCCTGTCGCCACTTCACTGGTTTCCTTCCTTGCCCACTTTTAGTAGTTAGGCTATGTGCCCACGATGCAGAATTGAAGCAGAAATTTTCCGCAGCATTTCTGCATGTTCTCGCTAGTAAAAACGCATGCGGATTTTACATGAGATTTTTAAGCGTTTTTACTTGTGGATTTGCCATGCGTTTTTCAAATGCATTGTGTAGGCAAATCCGCATGCGGAAACGCACAAATAATGGACATGCTGCTGATTTTTCCGCAATGATAATCCGCAGCAGAAATTTCCGCATCATGTGCACAGCACATGCGGAATATCATTGGGGACCATGGGGCATGTATTACCAAGTGTTTTTAAAGCATTTCCGCTGCGGAAATTCCGCAGCAAAAACGCTAGAAAAACGCATAGTGGGCACGCAGCCTTACTAACCACTGCATACCATCAAGATCCCACAAGCGAACACTGTCAACATCTCACAAGAACCGCAAATTTAAAATCGCTCTGGTCCAGTTGCCTAATTGTTGCAATTGGGCCCTTGCCAAAGATGCTCAGATCATTCCTAATTCTTTAAAAGACGTGCGCCTCTTAATGAATTGGGTGTATCTAACTCCAGCACACCCATCATTAAGACTAGTTTGCACAACGACAGGCTTGATGAAGGAGGCCCTATGTGAACATATGACTAATCTCATTTAATTAAGCCTTGAAGTATAAACCAGAAGTAAGCCAAAGGACAGCCGAAGTGAATTGCAAGCACAATATCCTACTTTCACGACATGCGTTCCTAGTATCCCCTTTAGAAAATATCTGTCGGCATCCTGGGAAAAAAACTTTCTTCAATAATCCACTTTATAATTACTTAATAGAACAAAAATGAAGGAAATAAAAAAAATGAAATAAATGAAAACAGAAAAGTCTATTGGTCTTTATTTCAATTTACTAAGTTTAACTTCTACAAGAAAGAAATATTGCTATCCTTGGAAAGTTTTATTAAAAATGTTATTATTGCCTCTTTTTTTATTTGGTTTCACTACCAAGAGCTTTGCCGATATCTATTTGCTGTACCCTGAAAAAAGTGATGTTTTTATTACATAGAGAACACGCTTCTATTCCTGACGATGTGTTGTACAATGTACGCTTTCTAAAACACAGAGACTGACCTGCCAGATTCCACTGACAAAAGACTAAAGATTTTCTTCGACTTTGTAATAGCTAGGCAATAAATATGTGTAACTGATCACACTTGTTTAGTATCCCATTAATTCCATCTTATTACAGTCTATAACATTTATCAGTCAGCCAGGTATAATTCCTAGATTTAAGGACTTAGGTGTGAAATGCAACGTCACAAAATCTTATAAATAAACCTTATAAATACATTTATTGTATTTGAAATAGACTTACTGTAAGTTCTCCGTGTCCCTCCCAATGGTTCCTCTAAGAACTTTTTTTTTTAAGTATTAACTCCTTGAAGGTATCCTATTATAGCCCTAATACATTATTAACATGCAAATATTGGGTTAATCTGCAGGTTACTAGTGTTGCAATGTTGTCCGACCACCTTGCTAAAAGTTCGGCACCCGGAAAAAAATTGACTTTTTTCTTGACAGGATCCATCGGCTTTCAGTCATAGAGGCATGCCTGGAGCAGCTGCAGTCACCTCTCAGTACTCAGTGAGCGGCAGCTGTAAGCTCACCCCGCCACTTTTATTGACAGCTTGCTCTGGAGCTCATCTGTGTAGAATGAACTGTCAATCAAAGTGCTGTCTATCACAATGCTAAGAGTGGTGACTGAAGCTGCTGCAGAATGCCTTTATGAATGAAAGCCAGTGCCTCCCAGGAAGAAAAAAAGTTTATTTTCTCCTGGTAGCCGCACTTTCAGTAAAGCGGACAGACATCATTGGAACGCTATTGCCCTGCAGTTTAACCCTATGTCTGTGATTAATAGCGTTTGAGGACATGACAGTTTCCCTTAAAAGGAAAGTTAACACCTATATTTTTTTCCTAATCAAAACTAGATACTAAACATATTTTTTTTCACGTGCTTTATTTTTTTATATTGCAGCAGTCAATTGATGTCTATAGGCAGGGGTGGGCTAGGCTGGTGGGGCAAAAGGGGTATATGCCCAGCCAGTTCTCCAGCAGCTGTTTAGGGTCACCATGCAGCTTTAGAGACCACAAATCAGTACAGTACCTTTAAACGTGTGGGTGTGCCATCCTGGAAAGGTCATGCCGCACATCTGGCACTACTCCCATCCTCTCGAGAGAAGCTTCAAGTTGGACGGGAGACATCATCTGGTTGTTATCTGATGGATGTACAGATTGAATTTGCTGCACATGTTGCAGCTATTTATCAGCTTGTGAAAGTGCTGATGGCAGGATGCTGGTACCTCGCTTAGGCTGCACAGAGAACCTTCAGTAATAAATCATTCAGTGCACATAGGCTGCCATTGTTCTCGGCAGCACTTAACATCTGCTATTTGATTTACGCAGGACAATATGCTGCCGAGAACGATAATTTTGAAGCAAGCTTGAAAAATATTTCACCCAATGAAATGAGTCTGATCGGCAGCCTGTTTATACTGGCCAAATATGAGGAAAAAAGCGTTCCCAAAAGTGCTCTTTCCAGATAACCATACAGTGTAAATGGACCAACATATTGTTCTGAACACAGTATTTAGTATATTATCCCTACAGACATCCAATCTTATATGCAAGATAATATTGGTTAGTATAATACCTAATGTTCTGTAGTCAGAGTATAATATATGCTATTAGATCCTATTCTGTATATAACATCTAATATCTGTAGTGATAGTATATCATATCCCAGTCACATATAATCCTGTATACTGGATGTATTATACTGTATTAGACCTCTTTTGACTGTTGTGGTGTTCATGTGTACATTGGTGACTTGGCTAAGCAAGTATATTTGAAAAAATACAAAAAAAGTATTCAAAAGCACCATTATGCAGAGCTATAGATTGTGGTGGTAAGCTGTAGTACAAGAGGTTATCCAGGATTTTTTTTGCTATGTGCCTAAAAGCTAAAAGTTTCTAGCTACCTAAATATTGTACCCAGCGCCGGATAAGAGCAAGGCTGCTCCTGCCAGTGATTCAGCTACTCCATGTTAACAGAGCAGCTCTTCTTTTTCCAGGCTACTCTATCGACGATGCGTGACTGTTTGCGTCATAATGATTGACAGCTAAGCTGTTAATCAGCATGATGTCGACAGTCAAGCCCTGTCAACAGAGCAGAGCAAAAATGAAGCCGACACTCTGTCAAACTGATGTATATATACAGTACTGTATATATACAGTGCTGCTCACCATTATTGGCACCCCTTCATTTTTTTCCATAGACTGTACAATATCCTCAGAAATAAATGGAAATATACCACTCAGGATTTTTTAATTAGTGGTCCAAAGTAATACAACAAAAAAACATTATTTTTTAACTTCCATGTTGCAATTTCAAAGAAGAAGCAGAATTAACAGCATGTGCAGCATTAAAGGCACCCCTAATAATTACTTGGTTGCACACCCTTTGGCATTGCTGACAGCCTCCAAACATTTCATCTATAAGCTTCTTGCCCTTCTCAGTTGCGATTGTCTCCCACTCTTCCTTTGCATTTTGTTCAGACTCTTGACTGTTTGTAGGGTTCTTTTCCCCAATAGCAGATTTCAGCTCACCAAGATTCAGGTCAGGGCTCATTGCTGGCCATTTTAAAACAGTCAATTTTTTCTCTTTCAACCATTCCTGTGTACTTTTGGATGTGTGCTTTTGGTCATTGCCTTGCTGGAAGACGCATGATCTTCGACTCAAACCACGTTTTCTTACACTGGGTAGGACATTTCGCTCTAAAATATCTTGATAATTCTCTGATTTCATGATTCCTGTGATACGGTCAAGGCCTCCATTACCAGACACAGCAAAGCAACCCCACAGCATTATGGATCCTCCACCATACTTAACTGTTGGTAAGGTGTTCTTTTCCTTATAAGCTTCATTGCGCCGTCTGTAAACAAACTGTTGCTTTGCATTGCCAAAAGCTCTATTTTTGTTTCATCTGTCGACAGAACATTTTCCCATAAGTTTTTCAAGGTACTCTTTGGCAAAGATCAGTCGTTCCTTATTATGTCTTTTCTTCAGCAATGGTTTCTTCCTTGGCCTTCGCCCATAAAGCTCTGCTTAGCTCAGTGTGCGGCATATGGTACTTGTTGAAACCATGACCCCAGACTGTTCCAGGTTGGCCTTCAGGTCATTGGATGTTTTGAGGTGGTGTTTTTTACACCATTCGGACCAACCTTCGAAGATATCTCTTGTCAATTTTCCTCTTTCCCCCACGTCCAGGGAGGTTCTTGACTGTTCCATGCTACTACACTATTGAAACTGGGATACCAAGGTCTTTAGAGAGGGCCTTATACCCTTTGGAAGTCTTGTGTTTGATAATAATAGCAGTTCTGATGTCCTCAGACATCCTCTGTCTTCACTATTGTGACAAAGGAACAGGGCCTGAAGTAATCATTCATTGGTTACTTCATGTCACATGAGCACCAACAATGAATCACAGGAGAATCTCTTTAGTGATTTACCACAGGCGAGTCAAAATGTTTTCCATACTAAATTAATGTAAAGGATGCCAATTAGTGTTGAGCCACCCCCGTAGTGTTCGAGTTCGGTTCGGTTCGTCGAACACCCGTGTGTTCGCCGAACTGTTCGTCGAACACCTTCGAACACCGTTAAAACCAATGGCAGGCAAACAAAAACACATAGAAACACATAGAAAACACCTTCAAAGGTGTCCAAAAGCTGACAAACTGCTCAGAAGACATAACTAACACATGGAAAAGTGACAAGTACATATAGTCATGCGAAAATAAAAGAGGTGGAGGAGTAAAAGGAGGGGGAGACACAGATATAGGCATGTCATGCCCTTCTAAAATCCAAAAAGTGAGAAGCCGACACGGCCAGTCCGCTCCTGCCCGTGCCACCTCCGTGTCGCCGGGTTTGTGCCAGAGCCGCGGTGAACCCTGACGGCCAGCCCCCCTCTCCCAATACTGGTGCCTGTCCGCTGGTGGGTCGAGCGAGCCCCCCTGTGGTGGAGGCAGCTCTAAGCTTTTTAATTTAAATTGTCTCTCTAATTTGAATGAATACACTTTAAATCCATTTACAAGGATCTATTGGAGGGCAAGTCTCATGCCAGCAGCCGCGGTAATTCCAGCTCCAGTAGCGTCCACTAAAGCTGCTGCAGTTAAAAAGCTTTTATAAGGATCGAGCTCGGCTGTCCACCGCAAGGCATCCTACTGCCAGTCCCAGCCCCTATGCCTTGGGGTGCCTCCTGATGCTCTTCACTAAGTATCCCATGGTCCCGAAGCATTTCCTTTGAAAAAATTAAGTGTCTAAACTACAGGTGGTGTAGCTTGCTTAACAGCCGGGATAATCCGCTGACTAGCAGACACTGCTACTAGGCACAAAGTATTTCCTGGGCTAGATGCAGTTAAAAATTTGTAATTAGATACTCTCGTTGGATGCTGAGAAAGCATTCCATAGAGTCTCCTGGCACGCCATATATGATTCTCTTAAAAAGCTTGGGGTAGGGGTCTAGGGGACCCTTTTATAGCCAAAATCACGGCCCTGTATCGCAATACGTCACCTAGGCTGAAGATAAATGGAACTGTAGCACCCTGAGGGCTCGGTTGCTACAGACGTATTGCACCTCACCCAGAGGTGTGATATCTCACTCTCAGGTAAGGATGGAGTGTGGATCAGGACCCGACACCTGCATGCATTACACCACATTGCCGTGGGGCAGGGCGACCAATATGCCCCTGAGATGGGCACGACAGTCCCTGTCCCTGGCTGGAGTGGGGGGAGGGAACACTGAGGAAGGGGAACCCTGTAGTGCAGGAGCAGGGAGGAAGCAGTTCCTGGGTGCATTGAGAAGGGAGTATAAAAGGTGGGCACCATCTTAGTTCAGTGCAGAGAAGTCTGAGCAGAAGTGGCAGGGAGCAGGGGCTCTGCATGAGCTCTGCTCCGGAGGCGGGCCTAGTAACAGAGGCCCAGGCCTGGAAGAGGGAGAAGGAAGGAAGAGGAGCGGAGAAGGCTCCAGGAACAAGGAATGAAGGGATCCCAGGGGTGCGGACGGGCGAGTCGCCACCGCACGCCCGAATCCACCTGCGTGGAGGGGTCAGGCCAAAGGGGGAGACCGGTCCCCGAACTAGTGGAGGCAGGAAACGGCCCTCAGCTAGAAACCGGAGGCTCTGACATTTTATGTGGCGCAGCCCCTCGCTACACCCGCTAGGAAGGCACCACATAGGGTCAGGGAAACTGGCGCCAAGTTTACCAAGAGGAGGCCCGAGGCAACCGGACAGAAGTGTTGGTAAGAAAGGCCAGACAAAGGACACACAAAGGGGGTCCTGTGAAGTGCTCCAAAGTTATCTGGGAGTTGTCTGAGCCCCTCACCTGGTGAGCACAGTACGACGTGGGCAACCGTTACCTGCAGACGTGGTCTGGATAATAAGAACTGTGAGTAAAGGCCCTGGACTGCATCACTGACTCCGTGTCGTTACTGCTGCTGCCCTGCACCATCACCCCCATCCTCCGCATACACTGCCCTGAGGCTATACTCCTCCCGTGGGGAGTTATGCTACGCTCTGCTGCACCCACAACACCAGCCTCAGCGGTCTGCCCTGTAGCGGCGGTTCACTCTGACCGCAATCCACGGGTGGCGTAGTCGGACATTTAAACATCAAAACCATATAAATAGTTCCGCCACTGGTTTGACCGCCCTGAGCCACGGAACCGGGTCGCCGCCACGAAGACTACAACCACCAGCATCCACCAAAAAGGGTCCGGCTCCGGGTGTCCCAAGGCCCAGGGGGTGCGTCAGAACATTTTCATCACCTTTCACAATCACCAATGGGACAAGGCAGGGATGTCCTCTGTCCCCTCTCTTATACATCCTAGTGACGGAGCACCTGCTCTCATCAATTCGCCATAACCCCAATATTAGGTGGATTGAGGTGGGAGGCACCGAGTACAAGTGCTCTCTATTTGCTGATGATGTCCTAGTATATATCACTCAATCACATATATCCATCCCTGCTGTTATGGCTGAAATAGATCACTTTGTTACATGGTAAAATTTTAAAATCAATGCAGCGAAGTCTGAGGCCCTCGATGTCTCCCTCCCCAAATCCATATAGGATTCCATCCAGTCCAACTTTCCCTTTGCCTGGCCCTCACAGGGTATCAAATACTTAGGAATTCCTATTCATAGAGACCTCTCCCATCTATGTTATCTTAATTTTGGGCCCTTTATTGAACAATTCCATACAGACCACGGTTGGCAAGTTAGAACTGTAAGATTCACTACGTGAACCACTGGTGTTTTGTGGAAAAGCACATGTACACTGCGTTCCAAATTATTATGCAAAAAGTGTTTAGGAGTGATAAGGGAAGAATTTGTTTGTTTGTCAGTTAAACTCATTGATGGTGATGTGTGTCAGGGCTCTTTATATCACTGTAAGCAATTGCAGACACCTGTGCTAATTAGTTTGGCAGGTGTGTCCAATGAAAGGCAAGACTACTTAAGAAGCCTCTCTCACATTATTAAGCAGCCTACATTTTCTGCCAAAATGGGAAAGAAAAAGGATGTGTCGGCTGCTGAGAAGCAACAAATTGTGGAGTGTTTAGGTCAAGGCATGACTACAATCAACATTGTGCGATGATCAGGATGAAGTGTCTTGGCAATCAAGAAGTATGTAGCTGATTCACAGTACACACGTGTGCGTGCTGATAAGGGCAAATTGAGGACTCTTTCCTACAGGCAATTACGTCAGGTTAAAAGAGCAGCGGCAAGAAAGCCTTGTCATAGCAGCAGACAAGTTTTTGAAGCTGCTGGTGCCTCCAACGTCCCCCGAACAACAAGATGCAGGGTCCTTCAGAGGTTTGCAGCTGTGCATACGCCATCCTGTCGACCTCCTCTATCCACTTCACACAAGCAGAAACGGCTCCAGTGGGCCAAACATTACATGAAGACTGATTTCAAAACTGTTTTGTTCACGGATGAGTGCCGTGCAGCGCTCGATGGTCCAGATGGATGGAGTGGAGGATGGCTGGTTGATGGACACCCCACGCAAACACGGCTACAGCGCCAACAAGGAGGAGGTGGAGTAATGTTTTGGGCTGGAATCATGGGGAGAGAGATTGTCGGCCCCTTTAGGATCCCTGAAGGCGCTAAAGATGAACTCCATAATGTATGTGGATTTTCTCAAACAGCACTTCCTGCCATGGTTCAAGAAGAAGAACCGTGTATTTCACAGCAAGGTCATTTTTCTGCATGATAATGCACCATCTCATGCTGCACATAAAACATCTGCATCTCTGGCTGATATGGGCATAAAAGGGGACAAACTTATGGTGTGACCCCCATGCTCCCCTGACCTCTACCCCATTCAGAACCTTTGGAGCATCATTAAAAGGAGTGTCTATGATGGCGGGAGGCAGTTCACATCTAAGCAACAGCTCTGGGAGGGTATTCTGTCCTCATGCAAAACCATTGAAGCAGAAACCATCCAAAACCTGACAAATTCAATGGACGAGAGAGTTCAGAAGCTCCTTTCGAACAAGGGGTCCTATGTGAAAATGTAACATCACCTACAATAAAGTTTTGAGTTGAAAACTGTTTGATTTCAGTTTCTAACAACCTGCTAATGCTTATAATTTCAAAAATGACCATTTTTTTGGTCTTTATTAAAATGAAAAGGTTGATCGAAAAGTTTGGGGGATCTAAGAGTGTGGCAACCCAGTAGTCATGATTACTTCGAATTCTGACAATATGAGGGTCATGCTGCAGGTAGTGCAGCAAGAAGGCACTTATGTGTCTTGCGCATCTCGGAGCCCCAAAATTATTTTCCGGGCTAGATGCAGCTAAAAATTATTTTTAATTTTAAATCTGGTGGAGCTTATTATAGATGGCCTAATAGGATCAGTGCTGCACACTGCTACAAAGCCCAAATTATTTTCCAGTCAAGATACAGATAAACATGATTAGTAATTTGAAAGCTTAAAACGGTTGGTAGGGTGATTTTAACCAATCATCAAGCTTTTACTCTCCCCAGGATGACACAGGGGTAGAAAAGTCGTTTCGGATCCATGATTTGTTCATCTTTATGAACGTGAGTCTGTCTACATTATCAGTGGAGAGCCGCGTGCGCTTATCTGTCAGCACACCACCAGCAGCGCTGAACACACGTTCAGACAGAACGCTGGCTGCGGGGCATAACAAGATCTCCAAGGCGTAAGTGGCTAGCTCCGGCCATTTATCCAGATTGGAAGCCCAAAAAGAGCAAGGGTCCAGTGACACAGTCGTGGCTTCAACGTTTACTTGGAGATACTCCTGTACCATCGTCTCTAGGCATTGACTATGTGTCAGACTTCTTGTCTCCTGTGGCCTTGCAAAGGATGGGCTAAAAAAGTGGTGAAATGATTCCGCAAAATTGATGTTACCAGCAGATACTGTGGTTCTGTTACGGTTTGAGTGCTGAACACTTGACGGTCCCACGGTTGGCAAGTTGGAACTGTGAGATTCACTACGTGCACCACTGGTATTTTGTGGAAAAGCACATGTAAGATTCTGCAACAGTCTCTGCTGATACTCCTGCATGCGTGCATCCCTTTCTATGGCAGGAATAATTTCTGCAAATTTACTTTTGTACCGGGGATCTAACAGTGTGGCAACCCAGTAGTCAGGATTATTTCTAATTCTCACAATTCGAGGGTCATGTTGCAGGTAGTGCAGCAAGAAGGCACTCATGTGTGTTGCGCATCCAGGAGCACCAAGTCCCTGTTGTGTTGGTGGCGAGGTAACAATCATGCTTCCTTCCTCTGTCCTCTCCCCCCAACCTCGCACAACAGAAATGTGATCAAGGTCTCCCTCATCTGATGAGTCTTCCATCAGTTCGTCCTCCACTTCTTCCTGGGCTCCTGCACCTTCCTCACTAGTTTGGCTGCTACCATGCGCCCTGGTAAAACCATCTCCCCCACCCTCACATGCCTGCCGCCTTGGTGCTGCCGACCGTCTGGACCTTGCAGATGTTAGCCCTGCCGCATACAACTCCTCCTCCTCTACTTCCTCCACCTCCTCTTGTGCCACCACCTGACTCCGAATTCTGTTTAACATGTGCTCCAGCATGTAAATCACCGGAATAGTCATGCTGATAATGGCATCGTCAGCACTAAACATCTTCGTCGCCATTTCAAAACTGTGCAGAAGGGTGCATAGGTCCCTGATCTGAGACCACTCCTCCAGCGTGATTTGCCCCACCTCTGAATCTCGTTGGCCCAGGCTATACGTCAGAACGTATTGCACCAGGGCTTGTCGGTGCTGCCACAGTCGCTGCAACATGTGCAGAGTTGAATTCCACCGGGTAGGCACATCGCATTTTAGCCGGTGAAGTGGCAGGCCCAACGACTTCTGTAGAGATGTAAGTCGCTGAGCTGCGGGATGCGAACGGCGGAAGTGAGCACACAGCGACCGTGCCCTCTGCAGAAGGCCATCTAGTCTGGGATAGTGGGCTAAAAATTGCTGGACAACCAGGTTCAACACGTGAGCCATACAAGGCACGTGTGTGACATTGCCCCGGCGAAGGGCCGCACCCAGGTTTGCAGCATTGTCGCACACGGCCTTCCCTGGTTTCAGGTCCAGTGGAGACAACCATTCATGAAATTGGTTCTCCAGAGCTGACCACAACTCCTCAGCTGTGTGACTCACATTTCCCAGACATTTCAAAGTAAAAACCGCCTGATGACGTTGAGCCCTACTGCCAGCATAGTAAGGAGGT
This sequence comes from Phyllobates terribilis, assembly GCF_046119375.1. Taxonomy (NCBI): domain Eukaryota; kingdom Metazoa; phylum Chordata; class Amphibia; order Anura; family Dendrobatidae; genus Phyllobates; species Phyllobates terribilis. Next base: position 585,328,141 of record NW_027362764.1, on the reverse strand, counting down.
GTGCAGGATCCCTTCTGCGCAGTTAGAAAGCTTGTGGCATGACCAGACAGGCTTTGGGTGCAGGTGGAAGACCGAGAGGAGGTTGAGGAGGCAGAAGCAGTGGAGGAACTTTGACATAAAGAGGATTGACGCACAACTCGTGGGGACGGCAAGACTTGGACAGCAGCCCCTTGTCCTGCTGTCACCATAGTTACCCAGTGCCCAGTCAGCGACATGTAACGCCCCTGTCCATGCCTACTCGTCCAAGTGTCTGTGGTGAAATGCACCCTGTCACACACAGAGTTTCTCAAAGAAGCGGTGATGTTGTGTGCGACATGCTGGTGGAGCGCAGGCACACCTTTCTTTGAGAAGTAGTGCCGACTGGGCATCTGGTACTGGGGCACTGCGACAGACATAAGGTCTCGAAAATCCTCTGTGTCCACCAGGCGGAAAGGCAGCATTTCTGTAGCCAAGAGCTTGCAGATGGTGAAATTCAACCTCTTAGCTTTCTCATGGCTAGGAGGAAATGGTCTTTTATTTGTCCACATCTGAGGGACCGAGGGCTGGCTATTGTGCTTAGACGGGGTTGATAAGGGTGTCCCCGGCAAACTGCCGGTCTGTGAGGAAGATGCAGGCGGACATGTTAGGTTGCCTTGATCCAAAGGTGGTGCTATCGATGTCGGACAGCGCTCAACACCAGCTGGTGTTACCACCTCCAAAGAAAATGATGACCTGCCAATCACGCTGGCTGTTGCGGGTAAAGAGGTGGCAGGTCTGCGCCCCAAAACAGGTGTGACTGCTGTCTCCCCAGTCACAGAGGATGAAGAGGCCGCGGATGCACAAGATATGGCAGACGGTGGTTGGCCCGGCCGGCTAGGCCGCATTGTAGCACACTGAGCTTCCCACTGCAACTTATGCTTCATGTCCATGTGCCGGTTCATGCATGAAGTACTCAAACTATGTATTTTTTGGCCTCTACTTAGCTTTTGCTGACAAATGTTACAGATAACACGAGTTGGGTCATCTTTATCGATCTGAAAAAATGCCCAGGCTATGCAAGGCTTAGCACCCATGCGACCTGAAGAGCCACCACAACTTGTGGTGAGAGGCAGAGTTGTGTTTGAGGATGCAGTTGTTGACGTGCTTCCAGTACTACGTCTCTGTCCAGGAAGGCGCAACCTGACCTCGTCGTCACTAGCATCTTCCTCCACCTCCTCTGCTGACCTCATCTCTTGGCTGACTGTGGGTTGACAGTAAGTGGGATCTCCAACCTCATCATCATCACCCTGTGTGTTATCACACCCGTCGTCCTCAGAGCCAACCTGTTCCTGCCCTGACAAAAAACTAAAGTTGTCGCTCCAATCAGGTATTTGAGTCTTATCATCGTCTTCCTCATTGTCTCCACCAACAGGAGTTACAGTTTGGGAATGAGGGTCTACATTATGGTCAGAACCTTCTGCGTCTGGTCCTGGATCCGACTCATAAAGATTCTGGGCATCAGTGCAGATCATTTCCTCGTCTGGATTCACAGAAGCGCTGGAGTCGACCTCTGATTCCCAGGCTATAGTATGAGTAAACAGCTCTGCAGACTCAACCATCTGTTCTACCTCATACTCAGACGGGCAGCTGGAGATTTGCGAGCTGTGAGGAAGCAAGTGCGATTTGGGTGACACCTTTGAGGACTGGAGTATTTGTGATGTTGAAGTTGATGTGGAGGAGAGCCCACTTAAAGGAGCACTTGATATCCGTTGAAGCACCTGCTGTTTTTGTGCCTCATCTGGAATTTGTAGCGATTGGCGTGGCCGTAAGAAAGGGATCTTATCACATTGTCCGCTAAAATAAGTAGACATTTTAGTTTGGCTGGAAGATGGTCTTTCTTCTGCAGATGTTACTGTTGCTTTAACACCTACCCCACGGACACAACCTTTTTTCCCCTTCCCAACACACCTATTCCCCTTTACACCAGCAGCAGGCCTTTTTCCACTCATTTTGGTGGTTAACTAATTCACAACTCTGGAGTTGTTTGCGCAAAAAAACAATGGATGGTAACCGAGCAGAGCTGAGTGGCCAAACTGTGGTATTAGGCCAAAACTATTGGCTGGGTTAGATGCAGAAAAAAATTATATTCAATTTGCAACCTGATGGAGGTCAGTATAGATGGACTAATACAACAAGTCCCACACACAGCTAGAAGCCCAATATTTTTTCAGAGGTAGATGCAGAAAAAAATATATTCAGTTTGCAACCTGATGGAGGTCAGTATAGATGGACTAATACAACAAGTCCCACACACAGCTAGAAGCCCAATATTTTTTCAGAGGTAGATGCAGAAAAAAATATATTCAGTTTGCAACCTGATGGAGGTCAGTATAGATGGACTAATACAAGTCCCACACACAGCTAGAAGCCCAATATTTTTTCAGAGGTAGATGCAGAAAAAAATATATTCAGTTTGCAACCTGATGGAGGTCAGTATAGATGGACTAATACAACAAGTCCCACACACAGCTAGAAGCCCAATATTTTTTCAGAGGTAGATGCAGAAAAAAATATATTCAGTTTGCAACCTGATGGAGGTCAGTATAGATGGACTAATACAACAAGTCCCACACACAGCTAGAAGCCCAAATATTTTTTCAGAGGTACTGTAGATGCAGATAAAAATTATTTTGAATTTGCAACCTGATGGAGGTCAGTATAGATGGACTAATAGAGAAAGTCCGACACACTACTAGAAGGCCAAATATTTTTTCAGAGCTAGATGCAGAAAAAAATTATATTCAGTTTGCAACCTGATGGAGGTCAGTATAGATGGACTAATACAACAAGTCCCACACACAGCTAGAAGCCCAAATATTTTTTCAGAGGTACTGTAGATGCAGATAAAAATTATTTTGAATTTGCAACCTGATGGAGGTCAGTATAGATGGACTAATAGAGAAAGTCCGACACACTGCTAGAAGGCCAAATATTTTTTCAGAGGTACTGTAGATGCAGATAAAAATTATTTTTAATTTGCAACCTGATGGAGGTCAGTATAGATGGACTAATAGAGAAAGTCCGACACACTACTAGAAGGCCAAATATTTTTTCAGAGCTAGATGCAGAAAAAAAATATATTCAGTTTGCAACCTGATGGAGGTCAGTATAGATGGACTAATACAACAAGTCCCACACACAGCTAGAAGCCCAATATTTTTTCAGAGGTAGATGCAGAAAAAAATATATTCAGTTTGGAACCTGATGGAGGTCAGTATAGATGGACTAATACAACAAGTCCCACACACAGCTAGAAGCCCAAATATTTTTTCAGAGGTACTGTAGATGCAGATAAAAATTATTTTGAATTTGCAACCTGATGGAGGTCAGTATAGATGGACTAATAGAGAAAGTCCGACACACTGCTAGAAGGCCAAATATTTTTTCAGAGGTACTGTAGATGCAGATAAAAATTATTTTTAATTTGCAACCTGATGGAGGTCAGTATAGATGGACTAATAGAGAAAGTCCGACACACTACTAGAAGGCCAAATATTTTTTCAGAGCTAGATGCAGAAAAAAATTATATTCAGTTTGCAACCTGATGGAGGTCAGTATAGATGGACTAATACAACAAGTCCCACACACAGCTAGAAGCCCAATATTTTTTCAGAGGTAGATGCAGAAAAAAATATATTCAGTTTGCAACCTGATGGAGGTCAGTATAGATGGACTAATACAACAAGTCCCACACACAGCTAGAAGCCCAAATATTTTTTCAGAGGTACTGTAGATGCAGATAAAAATTATTTTGAATTTGCAACCTGATGGAGGTCAGTATAGATGGACTAATAGAGAAAGTCCGACACACTGCTAGAAGGCCAAATATTTTTTCAGAGCTAGATGCAGAAAAAAATTATATTCAGTTTGCAACCTGATGGAGGTCTGTATAGATGGACTAATAGAATGATGCTATGCCCAAAAGATTTTACTTCACTAGGTGCAGTAAAAAAATTGGTATTCTATACACAGGTGGTATATCTTGCAACACAGATAGGCTACTCCACTGACTAACACACTCTGCAATAGGCCAAAAAGGATTAGCTTTGCTAGATTCAGCCAAATGCTGTGAAAAAAACTTGCACAGCACTGGCACAGACCTGCCTGGCAAAAACTGATAGGAACTGATGTAACCTAGTCCTGAAAAGGACTCCAATTACAATTAGTCTTTACTCCCACAACCTATCTATTTAAGAGCACAGACCTGCCTGATAAAAGTCGTAGGAAATGCTGTAACCTAGTCCTTAAAAGGACTGCAATCACAACTATTCCCTACTCCCAAGCTATCTGTATATTTGTGCGAAAATTGGCTTGAAATTAACAAGGTATAGCGCACACAGCAACAGCGGTGCCGTCTAACACGCAGCTGCAGCAGTGAGAAAATTGTGGCGACGGGGAAAATGGCTTGGTCTTATAGGGCAAGGACATGTGACATACACTGCCAATGACACATGCCCTTGCTTGTGTGAAAAAAAGCACTTCGCTCCGTGTGTGCGCTGCTGATAGGCTGACAGATTGCACCTCCCCACTGCAAATGCGGGAAAGAGAAAAAAAAAATGGAGATCTTCATTATTCCTGCAGAGATCCATCCCCTGCCCCTCCCCCCACCCCGCTGTACACTCAAACTGCGTATTAACATTAATTTTCATCATTACTGAGAAAAAATCCAGTTATGATTTTGGTGCACGAACAGTTATCGAACATAACCTCGAACAGCCGAATTTTTCTCAAATTGTTCGTGTTCGCCGAACGGCTCGAACACCGCCCAAAACAGCTCGAATTTGAGATTGGCGAACAGTTCGAGTAGAACAACGCTCATCTCTAGTGCCAATACCAATGACACAGCAAGCTTTTAGGTTTTTCAGTTTTTCCCGCCCATTATTTTTTGTTTTAAATAATTGTTTATCATTTGTTTTTTTGTATTTAAAAAGAGTGCTCTATACAAAAAAACTGTTTCACTTGATTCATTTTTTTCAGAAAATATTCCACATTATGTACTTAAACTTCATGGTTGCTGTAACGGGTCTGGGAGGCGGAACCTCTGAGCAACTTATACAAGGGGGCGGTCCTTGTAAGGAAGCGGGTGGCGACCAGGGAAGACAGGCAGGCAGTCACAGCAGGTGACCGGGACAGTCTCTGGGTAAACGGGCAGGAGGTCCCGGCAAGTGACCGGGACAGTCTCTGGGTAAACGGGCAGGAGGTCACAGCAAGTGACCGGGACAGTCTCTGGGTAAACGGGCAGGAGGTCACGGCAAGTGACCGGGACAGTCTCTGGGTAAACGGGCAGGAGGTCACAGCAAGTGACCGGGACAGTCTCTGGGTAAACGGGCAGGTACGACCTGTGACGGCTGAGCCTCCAGGTAGGCTAGCAGGCAGATGGCAGATGAGTGCTCCCAGGTGAGCAGGCGAGAGTCTCTGGATAAGCAGGTGGTCACAGCATGTGACGGCGGAGCCTCCAGGTAGGCTAACAGGCAGGTAGCAGATGAGCGCTCCCAGGTGAGCGGGCAAGAGTCTCTGGACTGGCAGGTGGTCACGGCACGTGACGGCGAAGCCTCCAGGTAGGCTAACAGGCAGGTAGCAGATGAGCGCTCCCAGGTGAGTGGGCAAGAGTCTCTGGACTGGCAGGTGGTCACAGCACGTGACGGCGGAGCCTCCAGGTAGGCTAACAGACAGGTAGCAGGTGAGCGCTCCCAGGTGAGCGGGCAAGCTGGTCCATAGACAGACTGACAGGTGTCGGAAGGCAGACCGTCGGACCTCAGGCTAGCAAGCAGGAAAGCGGATGACAGGCAGGAATCAGGCAGCAAACTGGCAGGTAACTGGCAGGTAACTGGCAGGTAACAGGCAACGGGACCTGAGGGCTGAAGCAGAGTAGTGAACAGTGCAACAACATTGCTCGGGCACCTCCATTTTGGAGGAGGTGCCTTATATATGGAGGGATCCTCCGGCCATTGGCCGGGGCCTCCTTAGGGCGATGCGCGCGCGCGCTCCCCCTCTCTTAAAGGGGCCACGTGCGTCGCCCTAAGGAGTCCCCGGCCAATAGCCCTAAGCACAGAGACCGGGGGAGAGCGGGCGCTGCAAGCAGAGCGGGAGGAAGCCGCCGGGCACGGAGCAGAGAGGTGAGGGGAACAGCGTCCCTGCCTAGCAGGAGGCAGGGACGCCGACGCTACAGTACCCCCCCCTTTAGGCCCCCCCTTTTTTAGGCCAGACAGAAGTTTAGCAAGGATGAGAGGGGCATGGATGTTCTCCCGGGGCTCCCATGTTCTCTCCTCAGGACCAAACCCCTTCCAATCCACTAGAAAAAAGGTCTTTCCTCTTACCCTTTTGATGGCCAGAATGTTCTCTACCTCAAACTCGTCTTCAGCAGAAACCGGAGCAGGAGGCGTACCTGTAGACTTGGAAAAGGAGTTAAGTACCACGGGTTTGAGAAGAGATACATGGAAGGAGTTAGGGATCCGTAAGTTGGCCGGGAGTTTCAGTTTATAGGCCACCGGGTTGATCTGTTTGATAACCTCCAGTGGGCCGATGAACCGAGGCCCTAACTTATAGGAAGGAATCTTGAGCCGGACATATTTGGATGAGAGCCAGACTTTATCTCCGGGACGAAATTGTGGGGAATCCAGGCGTTTTTTGTCGGCGTGTCTCTTCATCCGCTCGGACGACTGAAGGAGTGCGGATCGGGTACTCTCCCAAATGGAGGAAAATTTGCTAACGAGAGATTCCGCGGCCGGGTTGTCCACAGAGGTGGAGACAGGAGAAGGGATCCGAGGATGCTGACCGAAGACTACAAAAAACGGGGATTTAGAAGAAGATTCGCTCTCGTGATTGTTGTAAGAGAACTCGGCCCATGGTAGGAGATCCACCCAGTCTGAATGGTGGGCATTAGCGAAGTGCCGGAGGTAACTGGTCAAATTCTGATTGATCCGCTCCACTTGACCATTGGACTGTGGGTGGTAAGCGGAGGAGAAGTCCAGGGTGACGTCGAGCAGTTTACATGTGGCTCTCCAGAAGCGTGAGGTGAACAGAACCCCACGATCCGACACGATGTGGAGAGGCAGACCATGGAGACGGAAGATGTGGCGGATAAAGTCTTTAGCTAGCTCGGGAGCAGATGGGAGGCCTGGCAGGGGAATAAAATGAGCCATTTTGGAAAAGCGGTCAGCGACCACCCAAATGACCGTACAACCGGCAGAGACGGGGAGATCTGTTATGAAGTCCATAGCTATATGTTGCCACGGGGCAGCAGGCACAGGCAGAGGAAGAAGGCGGCCGGCAGGCAGGTGTCTCGGAACCTTGTTGCGGGCGCAGGACACACAGGCAGAAACAAAGTCAATTACATCCTTGTGCAGGGTAGGCCACCAGTAGTGCCGGGTAATAAGCTGGAGGGTCTTTTTCTGACCGGCGTGCCCAGCTAGCTTAGACGAGTGACCCCAGTGTAGAATCTTCTCCCGATCGGACTCCGTTACGAACGTCTTACCGGGAGGGAGACTATTTAGGCCCACGGGGGCTACCTGCATTACTCTGGCGGGATCGATGATGTGTTTAGGCTCCTCCTCAAGATCAGACACCAGAAAGGATCGGGACAGGGCGTCAGCTTTGATGTTTTTGTCAGCCGGACGAAAATGAAGAATGAAATCAAAGCGGGCAAAAAACAAAGACCACCGGGCTTGGCGCGGGTTAAGTCTCTGGGCGCTCTGGAGATATGCCAAGTTCTTGTGGTCAGTGTAAATTATTACCGGGTGGAGAGCCCCCTCGAGCAGGTAACGCCACTCCTCCAGTGCCATATTAATGGCCAACAATTCTCAGTCTCCTATAGAATAATTGCGCTCAGAAGAGGAGAAAAGTTTGGAGAAAAAGCCGCAGGTTACCTTTCTTCCGGAAGAAGATTTTTGGGTAAGTACCGCCCCAGCTCCGGAGGAGGAGGCGTCAACTTCTAGGAAGAATTGTTTGTTGCCGTCCGGACGATGCAGCACCGAGGCGGAGAGGAAGGCCTGTTTTAAGGAAAGAAATGCCTCCTCTGCTTCGGGCGGCCATTCTCTGGGGTTCGTACCTTTACGGGTGAGAGCAGAGATAGGGGCGGTCCGGGAAGAGAAGTGCGGTATGAACAGGTGGTAATAGTTGGCGAAGCCCAGGAACCGCTGAATAGCCTTCAACCCCTCTGGTCGGGGCCACTTCTGGATGGCAGACAGTTTCTCAGGATCCATTTGTAGACCTGTCTGAGAGATTATGTAGCCCAGAAATGGAAGAGAGGTCTGCTCAAAGATGCACTTCTCATATTTAGCGTAGAGGTGGTTCTGCCTGAGCCTGAGCAGGACCTGACGAACGTCCCTCCGGTGAGTAGGAAGATCCAGAGAGAAGACCAAGATATCGTCCAGGTACACCACCACTCAGGAGTAGAGAAGATCACGGAAGATGTCATTGACCAACTCTTGAAAGACGGCAGGAGCGTTACAGAGACCGAAGGGCATCACAAGGTACTCATAGTGACCGTCCCGGGTATTGAATGCCGTCTTCCACTCATCCCCCTGACGGATACGGACCAGGTTATACGCCCCACGGAGATCCAGTTTGGTGAAGATTCTAGCCCCCCTCAGATGGTCAAATAATTCAGGAATAAGCGGAAGGGGGTATTTATTCTTCACAGTGATCTGGTTTAGGCCTCTATAGTCTATACATGGACAGAGTGAGCCGTCCTTCTTTTTGACAAAGAAGAAGCCTGCTCCTGCCGGGGAGGTAGATTTCCGGATAAATCCCCGGGCCAGGTTCTCCTCAATATATTCAGACATGGACCGGGTTTCAGCAGCGGACAAAGGGTAGATTCGCCCACGGGGAGGAGTAGAGCCGGGCATCAGGTCAATTGGGCAGTCGTATGATCTATGAGGAGGTAAAGTCTCTGCCTCTTTTTTATTGAAGACATCCGCATAAGACCAATAGGGAACCGGAAGACCGGGCAGATTGGCTGGGGTAGGAGAAGGACGGGCAGGACGAACGGGAACTAGACAAGTCTTATGGCAGTCCTGTCCCCAGCGAAGGACCTCTCCGGTCTGCCAGTCAAGCACGGGTGCATGTTTCTGGAGCCAAGGCAGGCCAAGCAATAGTGCGTGAGAGAGTCCAGGCAGAACATGAAAGGAGATGCTCTCAGAATGCAGCATTCCCACCTGTAGAGTCAGAGATTCGGTGATGAGTTGGATGGGATGTGGTAAGAGACCCCCATCCACGGCGGAGACAGATAAAGGTACGGCCAGAGGTTTGGTGGGAATGTGGTATTTTTCTACCAGGGATTGAGAGATGAGATTTCCAGCGGCTCCAGAGTCAAGTTGAGCCAGTTCAAAATATCGGTTCTCTCCGCAGAAGATAGAAACAGACAGCATCAGGGATGGAGAGGGTTTACTTTTGTCTAGGGCGACCTCTCTGAGCGATCCTAGACACAGGTGTTTCCCGACCTCTCAGGGCAGGAACGGATCCGGTGCTCCTTACTGCCACAGTAGAAACAGCTCCCCTCGGCACGACGTAAGTCTTGACGGGTCTTGACCATCTTGGTCTGGTCGACCTGCATAGGCTCAGGTGAGTGTGCCTGGGGAGTAACAGAGGGAGTGACGGGTCTCTGGAAGGTAGGGACTAGACGTGGAATCCTCCTCTCACGAGTGACCTCCCTAGCGCGCTCCTGGAACCGGATGTCAATCCGGGTGGCAAGTGTAATCAAGTCGTCGAGAGTGGTAGGAATGTCCCGACCGGCGAGTTCATCTTTAATACGGCCGGACAGACCCTCCCAGAAGACGGACACGAGGGCGTCGTTATCCCAGGCCAGCTCCGAAGCAAGGGTACGGAACCGTATGGCATATTGGCCCACAGTGAGACTCCCTTGATGGAGGCGTAGCAGAGATGAGGCGGATGAGGTCTTCCGTCCGGGTTCGTCGAAGACCTTCCGGAAAGCCGTGAGAAAGGCTGGCAGGTCGGACACCAGAGGGTCTCCTCTCTCCCATAGAGGATTTAGCCAAGCCAGTGCCTCTCCCGTGAGATGGGACATGATGAAGGCTACTTTGGCCCGGTCGGAATTAAACTGGTGGGACTGGTGTTCAAAGTGCAGGGTGCACTGGTTAATGAAGCCCCGAGCTTGAGCGGAGTCGCCTCCGAAGCGAGGAGGTGCAGAAAGCCGGATTCCAGAGCAGGATACTATGGTATTGGTGGGCAGCGGAGCAGCCGGGCTGCGAGTCATGACACTAGCGGTGGTTGCTGGTGGGGCAGTCAAAGTGTCCAGGCGAGTATTGACATTCCGCAGGTGACCCAGGATGGACTCCTGTTGGGACCTCTGTCGGGACAGTTCATGACAAAGGTCCGAGAGCGAGGGAGCTTGGGTGCCACCAGGTTCCATGGCCCGAGCAAACTGTAACGGGTCTGGGAGGCGGAACCTCTGAGCAACTTATACAAGGGGGCAGTCCTTGTAAGGAAGCAGGTGGCGACCAGGGAAGACAGGCAGGCAGTCACAGCAGGTGACCGGGACAGTCTCTGGGTAAACGGGCAGGAGGTCACGGCAAATGACCGGGACAGTCTCTGGGTAAACGGGCAGGAGGTCACAGCAAGTGACCGGGACAGTCTCTGGGTAAACGGGCAGGAGGTCACGGCAAGTGACCGGGAGAGTCTCTGGGTAAACGGGCAGGAGGTCACAGCAAGTGACCGGGACAGTCTCTGGGTAAACGGGCAGGTACGACCTGTGACGGCTGAGCCTCCAGGTAGGCTAGCAGGCAGATGGCAGATGAGTGCTCCCAGGTGAGCAGGCGAGAGTCTCTGGATAAGCAGGTGGTCACAGCATGTGACGGCGGAGCCTCCAGGTAGGCTAACAGGCAGGTAGCAGATGAGCGCTCCCAGGTGAGCGGGCAAGAGTCTCTGGACTGGCAGGTGGTCACAGCACGTGACGGCGGAGCCTCCAGGTAGGCTAACAGGCAGGTAGCAGATGAGCACTCCCAGGTGAGCGGGCAAGAGTCTCTGGACTGGCAGGTGGTCACAGCACGTGACGGCGGAGCCTCCAGGTAGGCTAACAGGCAGGTAGCAGATGAGCGCTCCCAGGTGAGCGGGCAAGAGTCTCTGGACTGGCAGGTGGTCACAGCAGGTGGCGGCGGAGCCTCCAGGTAGGCTAACAGACAGGTAGCAGGTGAGCGCTCCCAGGTGAGCGGGCAAGAGTCTCTGGACTGGCAGGTGGTCACAGCACGTGACGGCGGAGCCTCCAGGTAGGCTAACAGGCAGGTAGCAGATGAGCGCTCCCAGGTGAGCGGGCAAGAGTCTCTGGACTGGCAGGTGGTCACAGCACGTGACGGCGGAGCCTCCAGGTAGGCTAACAGACAGGTAGCAGGTGAGCGCTCCCAGGTGAGTGGGCAAGCTGGTCCATAGACAGACTGACAGACGTCGGAAGGCAGACCGTCGGACCTCAGGCTAGCAAGCAGGAAAGCGGATGACAGGCAGGAATCAGGCAGCAAACTGGCAGGAGACTGGCAGGTAACTGGCAGGTAACTGGCAGGTAACAGGCAACGGGACCTGAGGGCTGAAGCAGAGTAGTGAACAGTGCAACAACATTGCTCGGGCACCTCCATTTTGGAGGAGGTGCCTTATATATGGAGGGATCCTCCGGCCATTGGCCGGGGACTCCTTAGGGCGACGCGCGCGGCCCCTTTAAGAGAGGGGGAGCGCGCGCGCCCTAAGCACAGAGACCGGGGGAGAGCGGGCGCTGCAAGCAGAGCGGGAGGAAGCCGCCGGGCACGGAGCAGAGAGGTGAGGGGAACAGCGTCCCTGCCTAGCAGGAGGCAGGGACGCCGACGCTACAGTTGCCAATAATGATGATCAGGACTGTATATATATTGTTATTTGGACAAGTCCTGGATGGAGTGTATATGTCCCCAAAGTGTCTAGCCTCGGTGATGTGAAACCTGGAAAGCAGTCTCCAGCGCAGATAGTGCGGAGAGGGTTTTTCATGAGCCCAGATTTTGGGTCCAGGTTTTAGGAACAACTGGAAAACATGGGTGGGACTGGTTGTTCTCATCTTCCAATCCAGGAGGTGCAGCTGGTATAAAAGGTCAACTGAACGGCTCCATCGCAACAGTATTATCTAATGACAGTGGTCTCTTTTAGCAGGATAATGTCCCTTAGCCTCGCTGCAAAATTTTTTAAAAGTGTCTTGAGGAACATGAAAAATACTTCAAGGTGTTGACTGTTCTCTTTCTAATATCCCAAATGTTAATCGAGAATTTGTGGAAGCTGCAGAAAAAAACAGGTAAGGTTCATGGAAGCCCCACTTTGAAGCTTAAAAGGTATAAAAGGACTGCTGCTAACATCTTGGTGCTAGGTACAAAAGGACACCTTTTTATAAAGTGTTTGTATCAATTGGTCAGAGGAGAGCTGTTTTGGTGGCATGAGGGAGATCTTCACAATATATGGCCGGTGGCTGGGCAGATGAGGCCATTCTTACCTTTACTTTTGGTTTGACATATTTCAAGGTTAATGGTGCAAGATGACCAGCGACAAGTCTAACACTCTTTTAACTCCTCAAAAATAGCTAGTAGATTGTACCAAATGAGTGATTAACAGTGTGGTAAATATCACAAATGTGCACTAGATAATATGCTTGTGTTATGAATAGTTGGATGTTAATGCTTCAATTAAAATGTAAATAAAAATCCATATTTCATCATGGTTTGACTTAACTAAATCATTTTGGTTATCAAAATAAAATTGTCAATAGGAAACCGTGTATTATTTCAATTAAGTCTGGATGGTGAGCCAAATATTCAGTAGAAATATTGAAAAGGACACCTTATTCCTAGTGGATTTGTATGTTCTGTAGTCGGCTCAGTTATTAAATAACACCCATAAAACAATTATTCTCTACATAAAAAAATATTACACTTTTTGCTGTTAAACAAAAATGAAATCACAAATATGACTTTTCAATATTCTTTTCTACAATGTTTTTGACTAAATTAGGTTTAATAGCTAAATATTTTATGAGCAATATTCTTTTTCAATATATACTTAATTTTGAAAGTTAGGTTATATCCAAAATTAAATTCTACCTAGACAAGTGGAGTCACAGAACAAGATTCAGCGCAAGCTTGAAATAACCACAATCTCTGTAAAGATTGAAAGATTTTCAGAAATGTAGTAAAAATAACAATAAGGGTAAAGAATGCTAAAATGAAACAGCTTTTATATTTTTGTTGTTTTTATTTTTGTTTGTCTTGTTTTTTTTACTGGCAAAGCCACACCTGTCAAAGATATAAAATCTGATAAATTTTAAAACGGATTGCCAAAAAAAAGAAAGAAAAAAAAGGTAACATTTTTTAAGGGAATTTGTCACGTGATTTATGCTGCCTGAAAAACTGTCTCAATGAATTAGGGGGAGACTCCCTTATTGCAGTCAAATCTGTTTTATTCTGATGTGCTGTGGTATAATTAAAAGGGAACTTGACACCAGTTTGTGTGTCTTTGAACAAATGCCACCACCTTTATCTGCTCCTGCGCTGCATTCCATAAACGTGGCTATCATCTCAGGAATCCCCATGTGTATGCCAAAAAGTACCATTTTAATTGCTCTCATGCTGTATTTAAATGATGGTCTAGTCCGATAGGCTTCCTCATTGCAGCATCTATGCCTCCTCTCTGATCCTAATCACCATTCTCTGGCTTTGATTGACATGCATGATGCATTTTGCGCCATCCACATAGCGAAACGAGATTTCGTGCCTGGGCAGTAGCCTCACAGGCCCACGCAGGTGCATTTTGCTCTGACCTACTGTAGGCACAGCATAAAACATCCAGTCATTTCTGGTAGGCAGGGTACATTGGAGCCAGAATGACTTCACTCGGCACTCACCCATAGATGGAAAACGCAGCACAGAGTACTCCACCCATGTTCAATTGATAGTGCTAAGTTGTTTCTTTCTCTTTGTTTGATATCACTTTTGTTTTGTGTTGTGGTGTGAGTTGGCATTCTTGGTGCCAAATTCTTCCAAATAGTGCATGCAATTGATGTATTTGGTGCAAAGTCAAAAATGGGCTTTCTTCCTATCTTGAATTGTTTTTGTGACTTTGGCGCCATCAGACAAACATTGGCACCAAAAAATGCAGCAAAAACAACTGAAAAAAAGGGCATTTTGAGTGCAGAGTTTTTCCTGCCTAGAAAACAGGTTGTGGCTGCAGAAAAAAAAACACTGCAAAACTGTTGCATGTAAACCTAGCCTAAAACTCACTCCCCAGATAGGTAAATATAGTGCAGAGACTGAGGACCCACATTACCAAAATAATCACAGTGCAATACTAACAAAAACAGCAAACAAAACTAGAAAAGACAAGTAAGATGGACCACGAAGAGCAAGAAATCAAGTAGAATATAAATTCATAGAGGATCATCAGTCAAAATGAGGGAGGGTCTGTGTCACTGTACATATTTTGTCTCTGTGGCTTCATCAGGGGTAATGCAGATCCCCTGAAGATGCACTTCACAGACAGCCATGTCAGAGTAGGGGATGTCATATTCACACATTCTCCTGTATTGCCAAGAAACATGCAGCAAACGTATTATTGTCATTTGTCTTAAAGACTTAAAGACCTATTGTGAGCACAGCACCTAGAAAATTCATTTGACATAGAAATACTGAATGCCACTGGTATGTTATATGATTGTAATATATGTATTTTGTTATTTATGAAAATTTGCTCTGCCTTTCACTTATACATACTGTATCCACCAGGTCCTTTGTAGCATATCAAAACTGCACAGATCAATAAATGCAGTTTGCCATCTCCTGCACCACAACCAGTAACAGTGCTGTAACCATTTATTCCTGCTTAATGGTACTCAGCATAAAGCCGGAGCTTTCTATCGTTCCGGTGGACATAAACTGTAATTAGACTTTCATGAACTCCCCTTAAGTACAGGAAGCAACTTGTGGGTTTATTATTACAGTGCTGTGTATCAGGACATTAGAATAACATTCAGAGCTTGTCCTGAAATGATCACAAAATATAATAATATGTATATAAACTTCCAATTATGATGTGATACAGACAGTACAATTTCCCTAATTATTCATGTGTCATAATCATAATCACCTTTATTATAACACAGTACTTTTGTGCTAGGTATCAATAGTTGCAACATGAAATGATTATTATAATCCTGCAATTTATATCTTAGAAATGTTATCCTTAAATCATAGCAGACAAAAGTAATGAAGAATTTGCATTTCATTCGCTCATAATTGCCTTTCTTTGTATAATTCTCATAGAAATGGAAGGCTTCAGATTTTAGATGCCCTATATTATAGAAGCATTCAAACATCAATACCAGGAGCAAGTGAAATAATGGGCACTCCAATGCCACCTGCCCACTTACTAAAGGTGGACAATGCAGGTTAAATTGAATCAAGTTTGGCAACCAAATGCCCTTTTTTCAGACATGCAAATTTACATCTATTCATAAAAAAGTTTTAAAAGAGTTTGTGCCAGCAGTCTACATGGAACTTCACAGAGGGCATTTTCAAGAACGGACTGAAAGCTCTAAAGCTTTGTTCTTTCCATCGCGTGCTTTATAAACTTTATGAAAAGCTTGCTGATTACTGCCTGCATTTATTTCAGTCACTGATCATTTCTGTATTTTGCTAAGGCACAAGATACATTTTGCTTTTTAATCACATGTGTTAAAGCACCATATTCCACTCTCGTGGTCAATATAAAACAAAAGAGCATGATTGCTGGATTAAAAGTATCAAATAACCAAGGTCACCCATACCGTTTTATTTTAGCTCTTAAAACAAAACGAAAGCTGTAACATAATCTCTAGCACTGATCCAAAATGGAATAGAAGTACGCCTGGACAGGAGCGCGATGACGGGGACACTGTGTGGAAAACATAATACGTGTCATCCACACAAAGCAAAAAGGAAGAAGGAATGCACCGAAACAAGACAGCGACGCCCATCGGACCTGATCATAGTTGATGACTATTATAAAAGGTATTTTTTGTCTTGTTTTGTAGGCCGGAGGCAGGCTGGGGGCATTCGGTGACTTGCTAAAGTATTCACCCTCCTTAGCTTTTTGCCTATTTTGTTATATTACAAATTGTGTTTAAATACTTTTGTAATCTAATTTGTGTGTGATGAATCAGCACTAAATAGTTGGTGAAGTGATGTAAGAAAAATATAGGCATAAATTAAATTTATGGGATCAAATAACTAAAAATTGGCATGCATGTATATATTCAACCCTTTTGCTATGCAGCCACTATAAATTTCTGGTGCAAGTGTGCCGCCCCGGCCGGTCGCTGTGGTCACTGTACTGGTGCACGGCGCTCCAAGTGCTGGTTGGGTCCGATCGGGGGCACGTGCCAGTCTTTGTCAATTGTGGAGTTAAGAATAAAATAATTAAAAGGTTCGTGATACCAGTTGGGATGTTCGACCTGGTATGGCCAGGCACTGATAAAGGCCCCTGGGAATTAGGTGGTGATGAACAGTGCCAGATGACTAACCCTTCCCAACCAGGGCTGGCTCCCAGGGGAGTTGGAACAGGGATGGTTCAGCATAGAATAATCAGCATTTGACGGGGTAATAAACAGTTTGTACCTTTTACTGAAGTTCTGCAAACAGTTCCAGAAGATTCTATCCAACTCACACAAAGTGTTTTGGTCAGACCTGTATGGTGAGGGTTCAGTTTCTCTGCTGTGGTGTAGTGCAGCCTTCCTGCTGCTAATCATATATCTAGTAAAAGACTCCTTGGACACAAGGGATCCAGGATAGACAGGTACTGGATCCGTGATCCCTTCCAGAGAGCAGGCAGCTCGAATCTTGTGGAAAACACTTACTTTCTCTTGCAGCAGTGTCCCGGATTCTATGCGCTGCTGAGCTCCTGGACAAAGCACTTTACTGCTCATTATATGTAGACCGAGCAGTCTCTCAGTTTCACCACGAACTTTGCAAGTATTTGTGGCTCTAGGGACTGATACCCTGCCTCATGCAGCTTGTCCTTAAAGAGATGACGCTGCTTTTCTTCATCTGGACCTCCATGTTGCTACTTCTCCTCACATCTTCTCTTCACCAGAAGCACCCCCTCCCTCCGAGAGATTGTGCACACTTCCTGGTTCAGGCAAAAGTGCACAATCCTTCAGTAAGGGATCGGGTGCAATGTGTGGATGCAGTTTTCCCTGCAGAGAAACCAGCCCTCACTATAGCTGGCAATACATATAAAAGTATATCACACATGCAGGCATTTTGTGGTGCTATAGAAACGGATGCCACATTACCCCCCAGTGAAGAGTAGCACGTCCTCGGGCTACTTAGCCGAGAGCCAGTTCATAATAAAACAAAATAGCATTAACCTGAACATACATAAACAGTCGTATTAATCTAGTCATGGATTACAGCCCAAAACCACTCCTGATTGTCCCCGAGTGCAGCTGCGGGGCACACAGACCATAATATAGAATTCACTGTACTGGCTGTTTTGGATGGCTCCTTGACAAAGGAACGATGTACCGAGCTCCTTCAAGTTCGTAAGTCTTTACAAGAGTTCTCGTAGTGGAAGAAAGTGTAATCTTTGCTGAAATCTCACATTAGTCCATGTGGGCACAGCTTCTTTTTCAACATTTTTGGTAACATTACATAAAGCATAGTTCAACAAAAATATAAGTCAAATCTACTTATTGGTCTTCATTGCTCTATCTGCCAGTGCAGGTCAGCTGTCGCTGCCGTGCTGGCATCGTCCTCTGCTGTTAACATGCAGGATCATCCGGGCTTGAGGCTAATTGGATCCTCTCTGCGTGGGAACATGCCTGGAGAGTCTGCACAGTTTTACATAAAGCAGCCACACTCTTAGTCAGATCCTGTACTTGGAGCCGTAAATCTGCAGAAGAATCTTCAACTTGGGTCTAAGTGTACTGTACCTCAGGCACTTGGGAGGAGGACATCGTCCCCTGGTGGTACATAACTGCTGGGTGTTTAACTGCTCACTGCAGAAATAAATGGATTCTCGTAATATACAGATTGATCTGTCCTAGAGCTGAGCAAAGTCCATATCGGGGTTTTGTAGTGACATCATGCGCAGCTGGGCCTTACTGGAATCAGACAAAAGGCCCTCAATGAACAGCTCTTTCAGCATTTTGCTTTCATTTTGTACACTGTCAGGGTCAATTAGCCTGATGGCCCGCAATGCTTCCTGCAAATTAAGTGCATAGTCTCTAACAGTGTCTTGAGCTTTCTATTTCCAACTAAAAAATCGCATCTTTATTGCTGAGGCAGTACCGGTATCAAAGGTATCTCTGAGTTTAACAAAAATGTCTTTTACAGTTTTTTTTATCAGTAGCTGGCCAAGATTTGACTTCTCTTTGGGCTGCGCCACTGAGCTGACTCGTAAGTATGGTAACTTTCTGCTCTTCTGACATGGGGTAATGGTCAAACAGGCTGTACAGCTTCTCTTTGAAGTCGCTTAAGGTGTGCGATTCGCCTGTGTACTGAGGAAGCCATACTGCACCTGGTATATAAGACATAGTTATATGGGAGCCGCAGATCAGGGCCGGCTCCAGGTTTTTGTGTGCCCTGGGCAAAAAAGTCTCAGTGGGCCCCTTTAACACATACCACGATTCATGATGCAAAGATACGACAGAGAAATATATATATAGTATAGTTTAATGTGCCCTATATATTTAGAAGCTCTGTAAGGGGTGCACGCGTCCTGGGGTGTGCACGCGTCTTCTTGTGCAAGGTGGCTTCGGAGATAAGTGGCAGTTATTTCAGAGGCAGTTATTCAGCGCAGGAGTCAGATAACAAACACTTTGACCACTCACTCTCTTTTAACTATGTTTCTGTTAGCTCTCACTTTTTCCTCTATAGCCCTCCACTTTCTAATAACCCCTCAAATCCCTACACCTAGTAAGAAACTCTTCATCTCTCCCTCCATCCTCCCCATTCATCTCACCTCCTCCTCCGAATTATTCCTAAACATTCAATCCTGGATCTCCAAACACAGACAGCCACCTCATGCTCTCTCTTGCTCCCACCTGCTAATACTTTCTCTGCTCCTCCTCACTGCTGGAGATATCTCTCCAAATCCTGGTCCTCCTCGCCATATTCCCACAGTTACTTCATCCTCCTATCCACGACCTTCCACAAACTGTCGCAACCCTTCTAACCTCATACCCATCCAACCAATCCCCACTCCCTTAGTTGCTCTAGCAGGAGCTCTATGGAACGCTCGCTCTGTCTGCAACAAACTTTCCTTCATCCACGATCTTTTCATTACAAACAAACTTTCCTTCCTCGCCATCACTGAAACCTGGCTCACCCCCTCTGACACAGCCTCCCCAGCTGCACTTTCATATGGCGGATTCCACCTTTCCCACACCCCCCGCCCCAATGGCAAACATGGCGGAGGCATAGGTTTTCTCCTATCAGAACACTGTGCTTTCACCCAAATCCCTCTGTCACCCTCCTTTACACTCCCCTCTTTTGAGGTGCACTGTGTGCGCATCTATTCCCACTCCAACCTCCAACTGGCCGTCGTTTACCGACCCCCAGGGCAAGCCACCACCTTCTTAGACCACTTCACCACCTGGCTGCTTCACTTCCTCTCCACTGACATCCCCACTATCATAATGGGTGACTTCAACATCCCCATTAACACTTCCTACTCATCTGTCTCTAAGTTCCTATCTCTCACTTCCTCCTTCGGACTCACTCAATGGTCTTCCACACCCACCCACAAAGATGGCCACACACTGGACCTCATCTTCACCCGCCTCTGTTTCCTATCTAACCTCTCTAACTCACCTCTCCCTCTCTCTGATCACAGCCTACTTACATTCTCTTCTCTCTCCTCCCCGGGGCAACAATCCCCACTCCACAAACTTGCATACCCTCGCAGAAATCTCAAACATCTTGACCTACACTCACTCTCTGAATCCCTCCTCCCTCTTACAGACATAAATTCCTTACACGATGCAGACGTTGCTGCTGCTTCATATAACACCACAATAGCTGCAGCTCTAGACTCGATCGCCCCTCTCACACACACCACATCTCGCACATTCAACAGGCAACCCTGGCACACTAAACTTACTAAAGAACTGTGCCGGGCCTCCAGGGTTGCGGAGCGGAGATGGAAAAGGTCTCACTCCATCGAGCACTTCATCGCATTCAAGCAATCCCTCACTAATTTCAAGTCCGCACTCACTACAGCAAAACAAACCTACTTCTCATCTCTCATATCCTCCCTATCTCACAACCCTAAACAGCTATTTAACACTTTCAACTCTCTCCTTCGTCCCCCAGCACCTCCTCCCTCTTCTCTCATCTCAGCTGACGACTTTGCCTCATTCTTCAAACAGAAGATTGACACCATCAGACAAAACTTTTGCCTAAAGTCCACACAACCCCTCCTAATATCTATTCAACCCTCCTCCTCCTTACCCCACTTCTCCACCATTACAGAAGGTCAAGTCTTCTCTTTACTCTCCAAATCACACCTCACCACCTGCGAACTGGACACAATCCCATCCCACCTCATCACTAACCTTACCACAGTCTTCATCCCAACCCTAACCCACCTCTTCAATCTGTCACTAACAACCGATGTCTTCCCCTCATGTTTCAAACATGCCGCAATCACACCCATCCTCAAAAAGCCCTCCCTTGACCCTTCCTCTCTGACTATCTACCACCCCATATCACTCCTCCCCTTTGCCTCAAAACTACTAGAACAACATGTCCACCTTGAACTGTCCTCTAACCAAGCATACAAAGCCATCCACAACCTGTCTCCCCCATACATCTGTGACCTAGTCTCCCGGTACTTACCTGCACGCAACCTCCGATCCTCACAAGATCTCCTTCTCTACTCCCCTCTTATCTCCTCCTCACACAATCATATACAAGATTTCTCCCATGCATCCCCCCTACTCTGGAATTCTCTACCCCAACACATCAGACTCTCGCCGACCGTGGAAACCTTCAAAAGAAACCTGAAGACCTACCTCTTCCGACAAGCCTACAACCTGCAGTAACCACCGCTGCACGACCAGCTCTACCCTCACCTAATGTATCCTCACCCATCCCTTCTAGAATGTGAGCCCTCACGGGCAGGGTCCTCGCTCTTCCTGTACCAGTCGCTGACTCGTTTTGTTAAGATTATGTAAATGCTTTTGTTATGTATATCCCTATCACATGTAAAGCGCCATGGAATAAATGGCGCTATAATAATAAATAATAATAATTATATAGTACAATGCCAAAGATTTCACTTACTTCTTACATTACATGAGTGATATCTATTGTAAATTCTACAATATCTCAGAAACTGGTGAATCCTTGCAGCGCACAGTGCAGACCGGACAGTATAGTCCTCCATACAGTATTATGGGCCCCATATAATGCTCCATACAGGATACTGGCCCCCATATAATGCTCCATACAGTAACAGTCCCCCATATAATGCTCCATACAGAATACTGGCCCCCATATAATGCGCCATGCAGGCTTGGCGCCATATAATGCTCCATCCTGTATGCGCCGGGTGCTTACGCCGGGCCTGCCGTAGATGCTGCCCCACTAGGGTTACTGGGACTAAACATTTCCCGACTTGTTAACCCCTGACTCACCGCTCCTTGTTGCAGTGGGTCTTTACAACGCTGATGAGTTTTCCGGTGGGATCTTGGGTAACCGGACCTCGAACAGTGTGAGCTAGCAGTGCTCCACCCAACGCAAATTCCAACCCTGCATGCACTGTCGATCACCAGAACTCCCTTTCTGCTGCACGGACTTGAAACAAATAATGGTTCCTTAGAAAGCTAGGGCCCTTAGGCGCACAGGATCCTGCTACTTCTCCTCACATCTTTACTTCTCCAGAAGCACCTCCTCCCACAGAGGGATCGTGCACACTTCCTGGTTCAAGTAAAAGGTAATAAATGACGACCCGATGTCATCATGACAACATCCAGGTCACCAGACAGCAGTAAGATAGTTTGGTCATGCGCAGTGCATGACCAAACGATCTTCTCTCTGTGCAGCGGTGACAGCCTGTATAGCACAGGGATGGTGCTGCATTCCTGTGCTATACAGGCGATCAGAATAAAAAAAGTGAAAGTCCCATAGTGGGACAAAGTGAAAAGGTAAAAAAAATGTCAGAAAGTGAAAAAAAAAAAAAAAAATTGTAAAAATATTTAAAAAAAATAAAAAAAATAATCCAGCAAAAATAAAAATATAATGTACCCATCAATAAATATTATTATGAAAAAAAATAAAATAAATGTGCACATACTTGGTATCGCCGCGTCCATAACGACCTGAAATATAAAATTGTCCCACTAGTTAACCCCTTCAGTGAACATGGTAAAAAAAAAAAAAAAACGAAGCAAAAAACAATGCTTTATCATCATACCGCCAAACAAAAAATGGAATAACACGCAATCAAAAAGATGAATATAAATAAAAATGGTACCGCTGAAAACGTCATCTCGTCCCGCAAAAAAAAAATGCTACACAGCTCCATCAGCTGAAAAATAAAAAGGTTACAGCTCTCAGAATAAAGCGATGCAAAAAAATAATTTTTTCTATAAAATTGCTTTTATTATGTAAAAGCGCCAAGACATAGAAAAACTATATAAATGTGGTACCGCTGTAAACGTACTGACCCGAAGAATAACGCTGCCTTATCAATTTTACCACACGCGGAACAGAATAAAAAAATTAAAAAAAACAATTCCTCAATTGTTGGTTTTTGTTTATTCTGCCTCCAAAAAATCGGAATAGAAAGCTATCAAAAAATGTCACGCGCCTGAAAATGGTACTAATAAAAACGTCAAGTCATCCCGCAAAAAACAAGCCGCCACATGGCTGTCGGCCAAAATATGGAAAAATTATAGCTCTCAAAATATGGCGATGCAAAAACTAGATTTTACAAAAAAATGCGTCTTTTAGTGTGTGACAGCTGTCAATCATAAAAACCCGATATGATTCTGGTATCTCTGTAATCGCACCGACCCGAAGAATAAAGTCATCTAATCACTTATACCGCACAAGGAACGACGTAAAAAATAAACTCTTGGGTTAGGGTTAGGGTTGTGCTAGGGTTAGGGTTAGGGATGGGTTAGGGTTGTGCTAGTGTTAGGGTTAGGGATGGGCTAGGGTTGGGCTAGGGTTAGGGTTGGGATTTTTTTCAAAAGTAAAAAAAAAAAAGATGACGATATGGCGACTAGTGTTGAGCGCAAGTGCTCGCTACTTGAGTTTGCATCGGGTGCTCGGTTATCCATTGCGTATCGTGGGTGCTCGAGTCTCTGCCCCATATGCTTTGTGGCCAACAAAAAACTTGCGGCGATTGCCTGCCATGCACGAGCGATCGCCGCATGTTTTTTTTGGGTGTCTAATAACAGTGAAACATGCGGGCGGGGTCTTAAGCATGTCACTCGAGCACACGCGATACATGGTGCATACCCGAGCACCCGATGCAAACTCAAGTAGCGAGCACTTGTGCTCAAGACTAATGACAACTTATTCAATATGATGACCTAATGTTATCAAATTCTGTATCATACCTCTGGGTTCAAAATGTTCACTATACCTTTTGATAAAATCCTTGAGGGGTGTAGTTTCCAAAATGAGGTCACTTGTGGGGGGTTTCCACTATTTAGGCACATCAGGGGCTCTCCAAATGTGACATGGCGTCCGCTCTCGATTTCAGCCAATTTTGCGTTCAAAAAGTCACACGGTGCTCCTTCCCTTCTGAACTCTGCCGTGTGCCCAAACACTGTATTTTCCCCACATATGGGGTATTGGCGTACTCAGGAGAAATTGCACAATAGTTTTTGGGGTCCATTTTCTCCTCTTACCCTTGTGAAAATAAAAAATTGGGGCTAAAACATCATTTTTGTGGAAAAAGTTAGATTTTTTTTATTTTCACGGCTCCATGTTATAAACTTCTGTAAAGGACTTGGGGGTTCAGGGTGCTCATCACACATCTAGATAAGTTCCCTGAGGGGTCTAGTTTCCAAAATGGTGTCACTTGTGGGGGGTTTCCACTTTTTAGGCACATCAGGGGCACATCCGCTAATTATTCAAGCAAATTTTACATTCAAAAAGTCAAATGGTGCTCCTTCCCTGCTGTATGCCCAAACAGTGGATTTCCTACACATATGGGGTATCTGCTTACTCAGGAGAAATTGCACAACAACCTGCATGGTGCAATTTCTCCTGTTACCCTTATGAAAATGCAAAACTGGGGGCTGAAAAACATTTTTGTGGGAAAAATGTGAACATTTTATTTTTACGGCTCAATGTTATAAACTTCTGTGAAACAACCGGGGGGTTCAAGGTGCTCACCACACATCTAGATAAGTTCCCTGAGGGGTCTAGTTTCCAAAATGGTGTCACTTGTGGGGGGTTTCCACTGTTTAGGCACATCAGGGGCTCTCCAAATGCAACATGGCGTCCGCTAATTAATCAAGCAAATTTTACATTCAAAAAGTCAAATGGTGCTCCTTCCCTTCCGAACCCTGCAGTGCATCAAAACAGTGGTTTTTCCCAACATATGGGGTATCTGCGTGCCCAGGGGAAAGTGCACAGCAAATTTTGGGGTCTATTTTTTCCTGTTACCCCTGAAAAAATAAAAAAAAAATTGGATCTAAAGTAATATTTTTGTGAAAAAAGTTAAATGTTCATTTTTTCTTCCTCATTCCAAAAATTCCTGTGAAGCATCTGAAGGGTTAATAAACTTCTTGAATGTGGTTTTGAGCACCTTGAGGGGTGCCGGTTTTAGAATGGTGTCACTGTTGGGTATTTTCTGTCATAAAGACCCCTCAAAGTGACTTCAAATGTGATGTGGTCCCTAAAAAAATGGTTTTGTAAATTTTGTTGGAAAAATGAGAAATCAAATTTTAACCCTAATAGCTCCCTAACAAAAAAATGTTGGTTCCAAAATTGTGCTGATGTAAAGAAGACATGTGGGAAATGTTATTTATTAACTATTTTATGTGACATACAGTATCTCTCTGATTTAATGGCATAAAAATTAAAATTTGGAAAATTGCAAAATGTTCACAATTTTCGCACAATTTCCATTTTTTTCACAAATAAACGCAAGTGATATCAAAGAAATTTTACCACAATCATGAAGTACAATATGTCAGGAAAAAACTATCTCAGAATCAGGGGGATCCGTTGAAGCGTTCCAGAGTAATAACCTCATAAAGTGACAGTGGTCAGAATTGTAAAAATTGGCCTGGTCATTAACGTGCAAACCACCTTGGGTTGTAAAGCGGTTAAAGAGTGGGTCTCCTATACTGTTATTGTGTATGCAGTGACTGCAAGGGCTGCCAAAAATTGGAGGCACTGCAATGTCCCTTGCAAGAGACGTAGAGGTTGGAGGGCCTCTTGAAAACAATGTTCCCATTATTAGGAAGTGGGTCTCCCATACTGTTTGCCTATGCAGTGAAAGCAACGGCTGCCAAAAATTTGGAGGAACTCCAATGCCCCTTGCAAGAGACGTAGAAGTCGGAGGGCCTCCTGAAAACAATGTTCACATTATTAGGAAGTGGGTCTCCCATACTGTTTGCCTATGCAGTGAATGCAGCGGCTGTCAAAAATTTGGAGGAATTCCAATGCCCCTTGCAAGAGACGTAGATATGGTGATATGGTAGATATGGTGGTGATATGGTGGTGGAGGATGAGGATGAGGGGAAGAAGGAGGACAAGAGCAAATAGACAAAATCAGGAAGCGTATACCCATGTCTGGGTGTGAAGACAGAGGTGCATGGGAATAGAGTTAGACCTCCCAAAAAAAGACACTGTATTTGAGTTTATGTTACACTGCTATCATTTGGTGGTGTTGAGAAGTCTGGCCCAATCCAGCCCTTGTTTATTTTTCTAAGAGTCAGCCTGTCAGCATTTTCAGTTGACAGGCGGATGTGCCTATCGGTTAAAATTCCACCAGCGCCACTAAAAACCCACTCTGACAAAACGCTAGCGGCAGGGCAGGCCAGGACCTCCAAGGCGTAGAAAGCCAGTTCATGCCACGTGTCCAGCTTGGACACCGAATAATTATAAGGCACAGAGGAATCACGGAGGACGTTGATACGGTCAGCAATGTACTCCTTCAGCATCTTCCGAAACTTGTCCCTCCTTGTGAGAGTAGCCCTCGCATCAGGGCTTGTGTGCTGGGGAGGCCTGAGAAAACTGTCTCAGAACTTTGACAGTGTTCCCCTGCCTCTGCTGGATTGGATTTATGACTCTCTCGCCTGTACTCTTTGGTTGTCCAACAAACTGTGACCTCTGCCGTCAGCATTTTCAGATGGAAATTTTTTTAATAATTCCACAACAAGGGCATTCTGGTCCTGCCCCATTTTATTAGGCCTGTCCTGCGCAGGAATAAGACAGAAAGTTCTCCTTGTAGCGTGGGTCTAGAAGTGTCACCAACCAGTAATGACTGTCACACAAAATTTGGACAACACAAGGGTCACGGGAAAGGCAGCATAACATAAACTCAGCCATGTGTGCCAGACTGCTAACAGGCAAGACTTCCATGTCCTCACCAAGAGAACAACTGACCATGCTCTCCTCCTCATCCTCCTCCTCCCTGTCCGCAGGCCATCCATGCTGAACAGACAGTTCAGGTTGTGCAAGTAGTACCGCCTATAGCGCAGGAAACTAGCTCCTGTTCTTCCTCCTCCTTCTCCTCTTCCTCATTGCCACACAATCCATGTTGGGATGAGATGAGGCTGGACAGTGTGGAATCTCCCTGCATGGTTCCTTGCTTCATCTCATCGTGCTACGCCTGCAATGCATGCTCTTTAATTGTGAGCAGAGAGCATTTCAGAAGACACGGAAGCGAGATGGTGACGCTAATTATGGCTCCATTGCCACTCACCATCTTGGTGGAGTCCTTAAAATTTTGGAGGATTATACAGATGTCTGACATCTATGTCCACTCCTGAGGTCTTATTTGTGGAGTCTGACCTGAATACCAACGGCCTTGTTGATGCTGGTAGTAGAACTGCCCTCTTCTGCTCACAAATCCTTGCCAACATCTGCAATGTAGAGTTCCATCACGTGGGGACATCGCACACCAGTCGGTGAGCTGGAAGCTGCAAACGCTGCTGAAACACGGCAAGGGCAGAGGAAGCTGTAGCTGACTTTCTAAAATAGGCACACAGGCGGCGTTCTTTGACAAGCAGATCTGAGAAGGTTTTGAGAAACCGCTGAACCACGAGGTTAAGCACATGGGCCAGGCATGGTACGTGTGTGAGCTCGCCTCGCCTCAGAGCCACCACTAAGTTCCAGCCATTGTCACACACGACCATGCCTGGCTCTAGGTTCAGTGGTGTCAGCCACAGATCACCTGCTCTTTCAGAGCTTTCCACAACTCTTCAGCGTTGTGTGGTTTGTCACCTAAGCATATTAGCTTCAGCACAGCCTGTTGCCGCTTGGCCTAGGCAGTGCTGCAGTGCTTCCAGTTTGTGACTGATGTGGTCATTTCGGAGATGGAGGCTGAAGAGGAGGAGGAGGTGGTACAGAAGCTGTAGAATGTGGGGCAACCCTGAATGACTCAGAGCCCGCAATCCTTGGCGTCAGGAGGACGTGTTCCATCCCAAGGTCCGACTGGGTCCTGGCTTCCACTATATTAACCCAGTGTGCCATCAGCGAGATGTACCATCCCAGCCCACAAGCACTTGTCCATGTGTTCGCGGTAAGGTGGACTTTCCCAGTAACTGCGTTGTTGAGGGCACAGCTAATGTTGTGGGACATGTGCTCATGTAATGCGATGATGGCACACCGGGAGAAATAGTGGCGGCTGGAGACCGAGTACTGAGGGACGGCCGCTGCCATCAGATTGCAGAAAGCTTCTGTCTCCACGAGCCTAAAAAGAACATTTCGAGCGCAAGCATTCGCGAAATGTGTGAATTTATTACTG
Organism: Phyllobates terribilis; assembly: GCF_046119375.1. Classification (NCBI taxonomy): domain Eukaryota; kingdom Metazoa; phylum Chordata; class Amphibia; order Anura; family Dendrobatidae; genus Phyllobates; species Phyllobates terribilis. The sequence continues at coordinate 585,300,193 of NW_027362764.1, read as the reverse complement.
TTGCCTGTGGGGCGTTGGCTGTGCATTTGCACTTGCGTTCCAAGGACTGGGGTAGGGACAACTGAACGCTGCGCTGGGACAAGGACCTGGACGTGCTTGCTGATGGTGCTGGCTGAGAGTGTGCAAGGACACGTGCAGGGCGGGAGGCATCTTCGCATGAGCCATGGACAGGTGATTGGCGTGCACACACAACAGCGGAAGAGGCAGTGGTGTCACCTGCAGACACTGTTTCTGGACCCTGGGGTTCGTCCCACTTAGTTGGGTGCTTTGCTGCCATGTGCCTGATCATGCTGGTGGTGGTCAGGCTGCTAGTTTTGCTACCCCTGCTGATGCTGGCCTGGCAGGTGGTGCAAATGGCCTTTTTGGGGTTACCTGCAGAGTCTTTAAAAATAAACAGATTCGGAAAGACCTAACAGTTGTACTGGCAACTTCCGTCATGTTGGTGTTACGGGGAATGCTTTCCCGCCTTGTGTCGGCGGCAAACACACTGCTTCTTCCTGCCTATTGTGGTGCTATGCCTCCCTTCCCCTGTGTGCTGCTGTCCTCGCTCTGCATGTCCCCCTGCCAGGTTGGGTCAGTTACTATATCATCCACCACCTCGTCTTCCACTTTCACACCCTGGTCCTCCTCCTGACTTTCTGGTAATTGTGTCTCATCATCATCATCCACCTGTTGCGACAGCAATTGCACTTTCCCACCATTGTCTTCATGTGACCGTGGCTGCTCAAATATTTGGGCAACGCTACACGCGTACTCCTCTTGACTTGCTTAAAGCTGGCCAGGCAAGAGGCCCGAATCTACAAATGGAAACGTGAACAGCTCTTCTGAGTGTCCAATTGTAGGATCTGTTGTCTCCGGGCACTCAGCATGGTGGGAGGAAGGAGGATCAGTGTGAGGAATATGCGGTCCAGACTCACTGCTACTGAGACTTGACCATGTGGAAGACAGGGTGGTGGTGGCTAAGTGCTATCTAACCAGCAACTTTTTGACACTGCTCTGGGCTCAATAGTGGTGTGCTGTGGTCCCCTACTAATTGGAACAGGAAGGTCGAGCGACAAGATGTGGGTGTTTGTTGTGGCACAATTTCAGCTTGCCTACGGCCACGTCCTCGGCCTCGACCTCAGCATGCACCATCACCATCACGTCCACTTCCCCATCCCTTGCCACGCACCTTGCCCATTTTAAATGGAGAACAATATTTTCCACGTTCACTAGAAATGGCTGATTTTGTAATGCTGTTAAATGTGATACGTCTGACAGAGAACCACGGTTTTAAATAGCAGGCCTGTAGTTTACTAAGCTATTCTTCACAGAGACCTAGTGTGAATAGCTTGACCGATACACTGCAACGAAATGGAAATGGAAGCCAGCTATGGCTTATTTTGGAACGCTGTTATATGTGGTACTTCTGACAGAGAACCATGGTTTTAAATAGCAGGCCTGTAGTTTACTAATACTATTCTTCACAGAGACCTAGTGTGAATAGCTTAACCGACACACTGCAATGAAATGGAAATGGAAGCCAGAAATGGCTGATTTTGGAACGCTGTTACACTACCGTTCAAAAGTTTGGGGTCACCCAGACAATTTTGTGTCTTCCATGAAAACTCATACTTTTATTTATCAAATGAGTTGCAAAATGAATAGAAAATACAGTCCAGACTTTGACAAGGTTAGAAATAATGATTTTTATTTGAAAGAATAATTTTCTCCTTCAAACTTTGCTTTCGTCAAAGAATGCTCCCTTTTTATCAATTACAGCATATCAGACCTTTGGCATTCTAGCTGTTAATTTGCTGAGGTAATCTTGAGAAATTTCGGTCATACGGTCAAGCTGCTCCCACAACAGCTCAATGGGGTTGAGATCTGGTGACTGCGCTGGCCACACCATTACAGATAGAATACAAGCTGCCTGCTTCTTCCCTAAATAGTTCATGCATAATTTGGAGGTGTGCTTTGGGTCATTGTCCTGTTGTAAGATGAAATTGGCTCCAATCAAGCGCTGTCCACGGGGTATGGCATGGCGTTGCAAAATGGAGTGATATCCTTCCTTATTCAAAATCCCATTTATCTTGTACAAATCTCCCATTTTACCAGCACCAAAGCAACCCCAGACCAACACATTACCTCCACCATGCTTGACAGATGGCGTCAGGCACTCTTCCAGCATCTTTTCAGTTGTTCTGCGTCTCACGAATGTTCTGTGTGATCCAAATACCTCAAACTTTGATTTGTCTGTCCATAAAACTTTTTTCCAATCTTCCTCTGTCCAAAGTCTGTGTTCTTTTGCACATATTAATCTTTTCCTTTTATTAGCCAGTCTCAGATATGGCTTTTTCTTTGCCACTTTGCCCTGAAGGCCAGCATCCCGGAGTCGCCTCTTCACTGTAGACATTGACACTGGCGTCTTGCGTGTACTATTTAATGAAGCTGCCAGTTGAGGAGCTGTGAGGCGTCGATTTCTCAAACTAGAGACTCTAATGTACTTGTGTTGTTGCTCAGTTGTGCAGCAGGTCCTCCCACTTCTCTTTCTACTCTGGTTAGAGCCTGTTAGTGCTCTCCTCTGAAGGGAGTAGTACACACCGTTGTAGGAAATCTTCAGTTTCTTGGCAACTTCTCGCATGGAATAGCCTTCATTTCTAAGAACAAGAATAGACTGTCAAGTTTCACATGAAAATTCTCTTTTTCTGGCCACTTTGAGAGTTTCATAGAACAAACAAATGTAATGCTCCAGATTCTCAACTAGCTCAAAGGAAAGTCAATTTTATAGCTTCTCAAATCAGCCAAACCGTTTTCCGCTGGGCTAACATACTTGTGCAAGGGTTTTCTAGGGTTTTCTAGACATCCATTAGCCTTCTTACACAGTTAGCAAACACAATGTACCATTAAAACACTGGAGTGGCGGTTGTTGGAAATGGGCCTCTATACACCTATACAAAATTAATGTACTTAGTACAAAAAATGCATTATGTAGGTTTATTGTAAACATCACTACTTGTCTTATAACCACATATGCATTGGACCTGGTCAATTCGGAACATATACACAATCCAAAACAAAAAAAGCAACCGAACAAAAATAGACCAAAAGTAAACGGGTACCTTAAAAAACCTTTATTCAATCATGGTTTGGCCATGGGTGGCACTGCATAGAGAGGCACTCACATAACTCTGGTACATTATTAAAAAGCAAGAAAGTATCATATCCATATATGCATATCAGTGTAATAGCTGGTCATAAAGTGCATACACAGCCAGACACAATAGTACATCCTGCATATCTAAAGTGCATAGTATATATCATAAGTAGAAAAATATATATAACTTTTAGCAGTATAAATGTAAAAACATTGTAATAGGTCCACAATGTCGCAGATAATGGGACAAAGCTTTACCAACCCAAATAGGGGCAACACAATAAATCACTCATAAGCAAATGGCAAAGCGTTCAATGCACCATAATATATTTAACCATGTGGTCATGTATAGTAATCCACTCCTATTCACCGGCCACTCAAATAGGAATGACAGAGTATCATGGGTTAAATTCCATATTAATGGCTTGTCCAGTAAAGCTCATATACAAATAGCAGGAATTGTCTGTAGCACACACGTATATATCTATATACTATACCAGAGCACAGTGGCGCCTACCCCGACGCGCGTTTCGGTATCGCACCTTCGTCAGGGGGTGGGGCTATGCTCGGAAGAGGAGTTTAAAACTGTTATCGCAGCCAATAAGAGAAGGGAGGCGTGACTCAGATGACGCGCACGCTGTCAAGGAATCATCGGAGGGACATCCGGTTTCGGCGTCACGTGCGCATCGCATCAGGTCAGATGACCCGATGACGTGCGCATCGTATAGACACCGGCGCCGCGGCCTCCGGATCCAAGGCAGCGCACGCGTGCCAGTCAGAGCAATTTGAAGGGCGGAAGTACGCATACAGCCATCTTGTTAGTGGGAAGACCTTATAATCTAGGCTAAAGTAAATAGTACGTATACATCCATATTTATACAAGACAAACCATAGGTGAATCTGATTCTACCTACCCTCTGAGCCATCTCATCGGACATATAAATTATCGTATATTTAAACATCCATAGTTATAAAGAGGACACACAGTGGAAAGTGTTATATCTCAAACAAAATATTCATAGATCATATAAAAGGAACTATCGCCCAGACCCACTCTGCAGTATATGGGACAAAAATGTGCAAATATACATACATCTTGATTTTATCTCAGTTATTCCATTACAACTTTCCATCAATAAAATATTGAATATACAGATAGTCTGTAAATTATATTGTCCTCAATAGTCTGCAGAGTATGTCTGCCCCAACTGAGCCTACATCCATGTGGAGACAATCCATGGGGGGGGAGGAAAGGGGTGGGGGAGAGGGGGAGGGGGGGGGGGAAAGGAAAAAGGTGACTATTAAATACCTACATCACAGGTGACTATTATAAGTAAATCCATAGTTAAATATCCACATGTTAACTTGTCAGATATGGTCCCATGACAGAGAGTATCCAAGATCTAAATAGCCATATGTCAAATTTTCGCCCGAACTTGTTTAAAACATATAGTGTTTATTACACATAGTGTAATAGTGCAACAGTGTCCAGGAATGATATATGGTGATACACAGAAATACACAATTGCACTGTAGTATACAGAGAGGACAGAAACAGAACTCCACCTGAAGTAGGTGAATATTTGTAAGCTGTATCCCCGTCCAGAGAATAAATACTGGTATGAACCAAACAAGAGCCAATTGGCAATAACATCAACCATCAATATGCATCTATTTGGAAAAGACAAACAAGGAGTGTATTATGCACCCCAAAGGTTCAGTATATAAAGACCATGTGCATATCAATAATAGACAGAAATATATATACACAATGTGGGCTAAGCCGCTAGGTAAGGCACACAAAAGGAATCACCCCAGTGGTGAATAAGACATAAAATATATATAAAACTGAACGTTGTTGAATTGTCTGTGGTAGTAAATCATGGAGTTGCCTCAGGGAAGGGAGCAGTCATCAGTGGGGAAAAGAGAACACAGCGGCATGTCAGTGAAGGCATCTGATTCTGCCCCTATTTCGCCCTAAAAAGGGATACTGCACTGCCCTGTTGCCCCCTTGCTCCTGCCCTGACAAGGTCAGTCCACAGCTACCACTATAATAAACAGACCCTGCACTTGCCCTTAAAATGTCTCTCATGCGTCCCGACGCATTTCATCCTTCTCAGGAATCATCAGGGGCCATACACACATGACAGAGCAGGGTTCTATGCTATTCTGCTGTAATAAGAGCCAACGTATACTCCACTACATACTCAAAGGGAATGCAGGATGGAGTAGATAGACGGGATATATATAACAGTATTAATCAATAGAAATCACAAACAGATGACAGTTATAGACGCTTTGTCCAATCTGTGGCTCCCCCAAGTATATATGCAAATCAAGAATCCATCATTTAACCCTTATCAAAGGTGTACAGTCATGTGAGTCTCGGTGTGTGTCCAGTCCAGGGCGCCCACATACCAGGAAGATGCGCTAGTGTCACTTCCGGGGGCGGGGATTAATGGTGGATACATCGCCAGCAACCCCACTGCCTAGGTTGAGATGCATGCCAAGGCGCACGTGTCATTTCTGGTCCTCTCGCTTGATTCTGAGACTAGATATTGGCATGGAGCGCATGCTGGAACGCATGTGTCACATCTGGGGACGTCACATCCAGTGCTGCTAGTGAGCAGAAGTATCAATGATGCTGCTCATCCGTGGAACGCTAAGGTTCTAATCATAGGGTGTGAACCACATAATTGTAATAATCAGCAACCAACCACATTATTAATTTATTCATATGGGGGGGGTATAGTATTCTAGTATACACTGGAATTAATCAAAGTGTCAAAACTTGAGATTTGGCAGGGTAGGATGGAATGTACAAGAAAAGTCATGAAAGTGCAGAGTATTACTCCCGTATATAAAGAACAAGTAGATATCCAGGAGGAAATATAGCAGAAAAACATTAAATGAAACAGCTATATGTAAGCTGTTCATTTAAACCCCTGGGTGTGACAGTGTCTAGATAGAAGATCCATTTGGCTTCAGCTTGCAGTACCAACCTATCCAAATCCCCCCCTCCTCTGAGGCTTGGGTATCCGGTCAATACCCATAAATTTGATTACTTTCACGTTACCCTCATGATGATTATTAACATGTCGAGCAAGGAGTGTGTCTCGAGCATGCTCAATGTCCCCCAGGCGCTCACCAATCTGGTGCCTAAATTCTCGTATTGCTTTCCCTATGTATTCTAGATCGCATTCACAGGTGGCCCTATAGACCACTCCTTGTGAGCGACAGTTGATAAAGTGTGTGATGTCGTAGCATTTGTTAGTGATGTTACTCCTAAAATGTGTACCCGTCTGTAAGTGTGAGCATGCTATGCATTTATGACACTTAAAGCAGCCTTTATGATTGACAAGCCAGGTAGGGGTACGGGAAACATTGAAGTGACTGTGTACAAGCCTATCACCGATGGACCTTCCCCTCCTAAATGTATTCTGGGAGCCATCTGCCAACAGATCCGCCAGATCCTTATCCATCTGGAGTACAGACCAATGTCTGCCCAGTATCTCGCGGATCCATTGTCATAGGTGGTAATGAACCTAATATTCTTATTATCCGTGGTTCTCACTCTTGGTCTAAGTAGATCTGAACAATTTTGAGCTTTGGCAAAATGATAAGCTTGTCTCAAAATATCGTCCGGGTACCCTCTATCTCTAAATCGAATTCTTAGTTCCCTGGCTTGTTGTTCAAAGGCCGGGTCATCCGTGCAGTTTCTCCTGATTCTTAAATATTGTCCTTTAGGTATCCCTTTCTTGAGATGTATGGGGTGATTGCTCTCCCATCTTATGAAAGAGTTTGTTGCCGTGAGTTTTCTGAACGTATGTGTTTCAATTTCGCCAGTGATTTATTTTGAGATTACAATATCAAGAAACGGTAGGGATGTCTCCTCTAATACCGAGGTAAAGAACATACCGATATCGCTCTGGTTGAGTGCAAAGATGAACTCGTTGAACTCACTCCGGCCACCCTTCCATACCACAAAGACATTGTCAATGTATCGTGTCCATAATTCAATCTTCTCAGTGTAATTTTCCAGATCTCCACCAAAGACCGCCGTTGCCTCCCACCAACCCAGGAACAAATTTGTGTAAGATGGTGCGCCAGTGCCCCTGAGCTGGTGTAAAATCCTGCGGTCAAAGAGGAAGTAATTTCTAGTGAGACAGAACCTTAAAAGGTGTAAAACAAACTCATTATGTGCCTGATATTGGCACCCCCTCATACTCAGGAAATACTGCACAGCGATCAAACCCTTATCATGTGGAATAGAAGAATAAAGGGATTCTACATCAATGCTACCAAGTTGAACATCTGGGTCAACCGTCAGTCCCTCCAGTTTCAAAAGAAGGTCTGGAGTGTCCTGTACAAAGGATTGAAGGGCTACAACAAAGGGTTTAAGGATGGAGTCAAGATAAATACCACAGTTCTGCGTCAGAATATTAATGCCTGATACAATAGGCCTACCTTTAAGATTTTCCAAACCCTTATGTATCTTTGGTAGGCAGTAAAATCTTGCTGTAACAGGGTGTGTGGGTAACTAAATATCGTATTCTGCTTTACTAATTACCCTAGTCTACAAATATTTGTCACAGCAGGATCAGTCAGACGTTGAACATGCAATGGACCCTCTTGTGCTGTATCATGCACTGCAGTCTGTCACATACCCTGCCTGCCTTGGTTTCAAAGCAAATAACCAGGATTAAGATAAAAAAAAAATTGCCCTGGCCCTTGATATCTGGGGCTATGTCTACAAATATCTGTAAGAACAGCAGCAGCAGACAGAACGCTCAATGGACCCTCTTGTTCTGTATCATGCACTGCAGTCTGTCACATACACTGCCTGCCTGGCTAACTCCTGCTATCACCACTGAATATATGCAGCTGGATTAGTCCTCAGAAGGACTGTTAGTTCATATATATATATATATATATATATATATATATATATATATGTTGTGGAATACCCATACTAACTAAAAACAAGCAAATCTCTCCCTGACTCAGCAGCACCTCTCCCTACTTTGCCTGTTTCCAGGGTAGACTGTGATGAGTATAGCGGCGCCAGGTCTTATATAGACCTAATGACCTGTACGGCCAGCCAATCACTGTAATGCCAACAACCAACAAGGCTACAGCATTACAGTGAGTGGCAAGCAATCCTGCATGTTCATTGGCTCTCTAAAGAGTACCAAGCATGTGACGCGCCCCTGGGCCTTCTGTGTCGTGCGGCATCGCGCGCACGGGGGCTTACCCGGAGCCGGATCAGATGGGGGTAGTAGTCTCGTGGCGGTGACCCGGTCCGTGCCCAGGGAGTCAAACTAAGTGGCGAGTCTATTAGCAGTAGATGTTGGATGACTACGCCACCCGTTGAATGCAGCTTTGGAGCTGCCGCTGCAGAGCAGACCGCTGAGGCCGGTGGAAGGATGGTGCAGCGGGGATGGTATAACCCCCAACGGGAGGGGTATGGCCTCAGGGCAGCAGGTGGAGATGATGGGGGTTGTGATGGTGCGGTAAGGAGGCACAGAGACGTGGGATGCAGTTTCAGGGTTTTTACTCACTGGTGTTGCTTCAGTCACTTCGGCCGGGAATGACCACCCGAGCCGTGCTGCGTCCACCAGGTGCGGGACTCGGCCAACCCCCAGGCAATTCCGGAACGTGGTCCTGAGCTCCCCTCTCTTTCTCTCTCTCCGGCCATCCCCACCAGGGATCCACCTTTGTCCGGTTCCCTTGGGCCTCTATATGGTAAAACCTTTTAAGGCTTTCCTGACCCTACTAGTGGTGTACCTTCCTGGTGAATGTGGTGAGGGTCGTGGCAAAACTTGACCACGACCTCCGGTTCCTGATTAAGGATGTTTTGCCTCCGTCAGTTTGGGATCCGGTGCCCTCTTCTGCCAACCCTTCACCCTTTTTAACTCACTCATGGGATCTCAGGGTTCCCTCTTGGTCTTATGCCTCTGGGCCTTTCTTCCTCTTCCTCTCTGCTTCAGGCCTGGCCCTGGAGCTGGGCCCAGCCGGAGCCACAGCTCCCTGTCAGCCCTCCTGGCTGAACTCCTCCTCAGAACTCTCCTGACAGACTGACCCTATCTCTAGATGGTGCCCACCATATATACTCCCTCTATGTGTGAGCCCAGGTGACTAGCACCCAATGGGCTCCTACCTCTATGCCCAGAGCCCCTCCCCTATCTGCCCCTACACTACTGGGATGTTCCTCCCCCCCTCCCACTCCAGCCAGGGACAGACGCTGTCGTACCTGCACATCTAACTGGTGGGAGTACCGTAGTTCTGTCCCCCGGAAATGGGATGAGTGTAGTGCATGCAGCTATCTGAGCTCAGTCCCACATTCCATCCTTACCCGGGAGTGGAATACCACACCTCTGGTTTGAGGTGCAATACCCCTGTAGCAGCCGAGTCCTCAGGGTGCTACATTCCCCCCTGGTAAACCACAGCACGTCCTCGGGCTGTAAAAGAGTAAAACAATATAAAACATACAAAAATTTTAAAGTGCACTTACATATAAAACACATTAACTTTCAATATAAGACTCTTGCATATAAAACATTCTCTTATAAAACACACTCTTGATCTTCTGGCCACGGTGCAATTTATGACCAGGTAAAAGTGCAACAGTCACAAATACAGTTCCTTATAAAACCGGTAGGGGGCGCCTTAGGAAGCGCAACTATTTACAGGGTGGCCGCTCTCAGTCCTCGGCCAGTGGGGATACAGGGATGACTGCTCACAGTTCTCAGCCTGGTTAGGGATAGGGACACACGGGAACAATTCACTAGTCCCAACGGGGACCATATTTTAATTAGCAGCAGTTCTTGTACACTTACGGGTTACTATTTACAGTTCCGCTTTACCGTACTTCAGTAACGGCGTCCTCCTGCTCCTTTCTGAGGGTAATCTTCAAACCCGTCCGGGTCCTCTTGATCCTCCTCATACCGCAGCTCTTCCTCGGTCAGTCGGTGCACATGAAGAGCATATGGTCCCTTAGCACACTGATGCCGGGTGAAGATGACCTCGTCACCCGGGTAAAGGTCACGTCCTGTGTGTCCCTCCGGCAGATGACTCTCGACATCTCTGCGGGTGACAAAGACGTCGCCGGGGGTTCTGTGATCCCGGATAAAGCCCCAACCGTGCTCCAGTTGGAACTTGATTATGGTCCCGGTGGCGCGGGGACCGTGGGCTGCACGGGGGTTTCGCCGGGTCCGACGTTTCTGCTCCGCACTCTGAACTTGCAGCCGCTCCTCGCGGACCCGCCTCTCTCACCGCTCCCTGTCGAAGACCTCCAGTTGTTGCCGGCAGCACTCCGCACGCTGGGCTGCGGCCGCCCGGGTCTCTTGGGTGAAGCCGATGAGGTTTTCGCCGGTGGGGTCCCATTCGAACTGCGCCTCCTCCAACGGGAGTGGGGTGATCTTGGCGGGCGCCGGAGCCGGGATCAGGGGCTCACATAGGGGTCTTTCCTTCCGGAGTCGGAGATTGAGGTACTCCGGTGGCCACTCAAGGGGCTGCCCATCCGGGCAAGTATGTTGCGTGAACAAGTCTTCGCCCAAGGGTAGCACTCTGGAGGTCGAGGGCGCGGTGGTGGCAACGGCGCCCGGATTCATCAGGCCTTGCGACCAGGCCGGCGGCACCCTGAAGGTGAAGGGCACTGTGGAGACTGCGGCGCCCGGGGGTACTCGATCTTGCGACCAGGCCGATGGCTTAGTGGAGGTAGAGGGCGCTGTTGGAACTGCGGCGCCCGGGGGTACTCGGTCTTGCGACCAGGCCGATGGCTTAGTGGAGGTAGAGGGCGCTGTTGGAGATGCGGCGCCCGGGGGTACTCGGCCCTGCGACCAGGCCGGTGGCGTTTCCTGCTTGGCCACGCTCTGGATTGAGGTGCGTGACGTCACAGAGGGCGCGGCCGCGGCTCCTGCCGCTTGAGGCCTAGTTTGGAGCGGTGACGGTGCAGCAACGGGCTCGGTAAGGGGAATTTCGGGCTCTGCGACGGGGAGCTGGGGCAGGCTTACGGCTACTAGGCTTGGGGTGGTGACGTCCCCTTTACCTGCTTCCATCTCTTCAGCTCCTTCCACGGCGTCGTCTCCGGCCTTCGTCCCTCCTGCACCATCTTCAGGGGCAGGCGTGCTCCTCGTTGCGGGTGGCGGCCTTTGCTGGCGGGTTCCAGCTTGCAGGGCCATTTCTTTGCTCCACTCGGCCAGCACTTCTTGCTGCACTCGGGCCATCTTCCGAGCCAAGCCCTCCAGTGCAGTCTGTGCATGCTCCCGATCTCGGGGGAGCTGTGCCAGAATCTCCACCAGGCCATCGGGGGTGGCGGCCTGCAACAGGCTCCTGACCACAGGGTCGGTGCTGCCTGACTCTCCCTCCATCTCCGGGTGCGATCTCTCCAGACTCCTCCAGGCTGCACCCATCCTCTCTCTTTTGTTCTTGATCCGCCCATACTGAGGGCGGTCCTGGGGCAACTTGGTGATTGTCAGTTCCAGGGGCAGACCCCCCACTCTGATGGACATCTCTATCATTGCAGTCTCTGCTGGTGGGGGCGGTCTTTGCTTTTGGCGCTCTTCTGGGACCAGGCCCACGATGGGAGGTGGCCTCTTGCCACCCTCTGGCACGCCCATAATGGCGTCCGCTCTGCCAGGGCGGGAAATCATCTCAGATGGCGGGAATCGTCTCCTAATGGCGGGAAACTCCGTGGATGGCGGGAAAAGGCTGCAGATGGCGGGCAAACGGCGGGAAACGATCCGAGATGGCGTCCGATGGCGGGGACCCTCTGGAATTGGCGGGAGACTTTTTCTTACGGTAACTGTGAACTTTTCTTCAGGCACGCAGTACCCGGTGGTTGCGGGCACGAGATCCTGCCGACTACGCCAAAGTTGACGCGCCCCTGGGCCTTCTGTGTCGTGCGGCATCGCGCGCACGGGGGCTTACCCGGAGCCGGATCAGATGGGGGTAGTAGTCTCGTGGCGGTGACCCGGTCCGTGCCCAGGGAGTCAAACTAAGTGGCGAGTCTATTAGCAGTAGATGTTGGATGACTACGCCACCCGTTGAATGCAGCTTTGGAGCTGCCGCTGCAGAGCAGACCGCTGAGGCCGGTGGAAGGATGGTGCAGCGGGGATGGTATAACCCCCAACGGGAGGGGTATGGCCTCAGGGCAGCAGGTGGAGATGATGGGGGTTGTGATGGTGCGGTAAGGAGGCACAGAGACGTGGGATGCAGTTTCAGGGTTTTTACTCACTGGTGTTGCTTCAGTCACTTCGGCCGGGAGTGACCACCCGAGCCGTGCTGCGTCCACCAGGTGCGGGACTCGGCCAACCCCCAGGCAATTCCGGAACGTGGTCCTGAGCTCCCCTCTCTTTCTCTCTCTCCGGCCATCCCCACCAGGGATCCACCTTTGTCCGGTTCCCTTGGGCCTCTATATGGTAAAACCTTTTAAGGCTTTCCTGACCCTACTCGTGGTGTACCTTCCTGGTGAATGTGGTGAGGGTCGTGGCAAAACTTGACCACGACCTCCGGTTCCTGATTAAGGATGTTTTGCCTCCGTCAGTTTGGGATCCGGTGCCCTCTTCTGCCAACCCTTCACCCTTTTTAGCTCACTCGTGGGATCTCAGGGTTCCCTCTTGGTCTTATGCCTCTGGGCCTTTCTTCCTCTTCCTCTCTGCTTCAGGCCTGGCCCTGGAGCTGGGCCCAGCCGGAGCCACAGCTCCCTGTCAGCCCTCCTGGCTGAACTCCTCCTCAGAACTCTCCTGACAGACTGACCCTATCTCTAGATGGTGCCCACCATATATACTCCCTCTATGTGTGAGCCCAGGTGACTAGCACCCAATGGGCTCCTACCTCTATGCCCAGAGCCCCTCCCCTATCTGCCCCTACACTACTGGGATGTTCCCCCCCCCCTCCCACTCCAGCCAGGGACAGACGCTGTCGTACCTGCACATCTAACTGGTGGGAGTACCGTAGTTCTGTCCCCCGGAAATGGGATGAGTGTAGTGCATGCAGCTATCTGAGCTCAGTCCCACATTCCATCCTTACCCGGGAGTGGAATACCACACCTCTGGTTTGAGGTGCAATACCCCTGTAGCAGCCGAGTCCTCAGGGTGCTACACATGCAGGGTGGGGACCCGCCTGAGCAACCCGGAAATACTTGCCAAGTGCCGAGCTTGTCGAGCCCCGTGATGCTGGGGTGAGTACCGAGCAGTGGCGAGCACGTTCGCTCATCATCACTATTAATAAACTTCTTGAGTGTTGTTTTGAGTACCTTGAGGGGTGCAGTTTTTAGAATGATGTCACTTTTGGGTATTTTCTGTCATATAGGCCCCTCAAAGTCACTCCAAATGTGATGTGGTCCATAAAAAAAATGGTTTTGTAAATTTTGGTGGGAAAATGAGAAATTGCTGATCAACTTTTAACCCTTCTAACTTCCAAACAAAAAAAATTATGTTTCAAAAATTGTGTCAATGTAAAGTAGACATGTGGGAAATGTTCTTTATTAACTATTTTGTGTGCCATAGCTCTCTGATTTAAGGGCATAAGAATTGAAAGTTTGAAAATTGCAAATTTTTCCAAATTTTCGCCCAATTTCTGATATTTTCAGAAATAAACACGCGTTATATCGAACAAATTTTACTACTATCATGAAGTACAATGTGTCAAAAAAAACAGTCTCAGAATCACTGGGATATATTGAAGCGTTCCAGAGTTATTACCTTATAAAGTGATACTCGTCAGAATTGGAAAAATTGGCCTGTCACAAAGGGGCGAAAACAGGCTCTGGCGTGAAAGGGTTAAGGGGAAATATCTAAATGTTTTGGAATGATCTGGTCAAAGCCCAGAACTTAACCCAATTGAGAATCTGTGGTTAGACTTGAAGATTACTGTTCACCAGAGGAAACCATCTAACTTGGTGCTGGAGCAGTTTTGCTCTGAGGAATGAGCAAAAATCCCAGTGGCAAGATGTGGAAAGCTCTTAGAGACTTATTCAAAGCGACTTACAGCTGTAATTGCTGCAAAAAAAAGCTCTACAAAGTGCTAACTTTGGGGAGGTGAATAGTTATACACACTGAAGTTTTCAGTTATTGGTCCTATTTGTTGTTTGCTTCCCAAAAAAAAAAGAAAACTAAATGTTCACAGTAGTAGGCATGTTCTTTACATGAACTGATGCAAACTCTCAAAAAAACTGTGAAATTCCAGATTGTAAGGTAGCAAAACATAAAAATGCCAAGGGGGTAAATACTTTTGCAAGCCACTGTATATACAGCATATTAAAATGCTGTATATCTGGGGCTGAAAAGTACAGCCCTTACCTCACATGGGACAACCTTGGTGACAGGTTCCCTTTAAAAGATTACATGCTGGATGCCTACAGACTGTAGCTGCCAGAAGAGGGAGCAGGAGAGGTCACTGTATGCTGTATTATCATTGACTTCAACATACCGTGTTTCCCCGAAAGTAAGACACCCCCGATTGTAAGACATATCGGGGGTTTCAGGGGGGGTCGGCTAATATAAGCCGTACCCCGAAAGTAAGACATATGTCTTACTTTCGGGGAAACACGGCCGTCTCCCTCTCATCTAGCTGCGCGCCGCCTCCTGCCCACTTCCGCGCCGCCCCCCCCCCTCCATACGTCACCGCGTCTGCCGCCTCCTGATTCAAATGAGCGCCGCCTCCTGCCCACTTCCGCGCCGCCCCCCCCTCCATACGTCACCGCGTCTGCCGCCTCCTGATTCAAATGAGCGCCGCCTCCTGCCCACTTCCGCGCCGCCCCCCCTCCATACGTCACCGCGTCTGCCGCCTCCGTCTGACCCACGCCTGCGCCGTCCCCCTCTCCATACGTCACCGCGCCGTCCCCTGCACTTGTCCTGCTTAAAATACGGTAATGCACACAGTATTACAAAAGTAAAACATACACACTGGCATACTGGGGTATCATCTGCTGTATGTAACCCAGTGGGTATCAGCAGGTGTCACACTGGATTAAATACAGCAGGTGGTACTGTATCACACTGGGTTAGATACAGGTATAGGTACAGGTTTGCACTTTGCTGTGCCCACATGAGCTGTTTGACGGCTTAGGACGCGCCTATGCACGTCCCTACTCCAAAGAAACCTCCCCCCCCGCCCGTCACAGAAGGTAAAATGCATATACACTAAAAAAACACATTTTACACAGTTTTTTTAGCTGTCAGTGCCCCTTTAACTGCGGGATGCGGACGGTTAGAGCGGGATGAGCGGAGGGATGTGGAGGCCGCGGGAGCAGCAGTAATGTTTTCCGTGGTCCATCAGGACAACATACAAAAACACGCTGTGTGGGATACTGTATGGAGCTGTAACCCTATGGAAGGCTGTGTGGGATACTGTATGGGGCTGTAACCCTATGGAAGGCGGTGTGGGATACTGTATGGGGCTGTAACCCCATGGGAGACTGTGATACAAGCAGTGCTTATACCGTATGCTATATTTTAGGCCCTAGACATGAGCGCTTCCGGTTCCAGTGGTAAAAGGAAGAGTTACACCGTGGAGTATAAAAAAGCGATTGTCGAAGAATCTTGGGGCAAAAATGTAGTGCAGTTCTGCAAGGAGAAAATGTTGGATCACCGACTGGTCCAAAAATGGCGTGCAGAATACACTAACCTGAGTGAAAAAGTGGAGAGCGGAATGGCTAAAAAGCGCAAGATTGGATGTGGTCGGCAACCAATGTATACAGAGCTGGAAAGCCTAGTCTCTGAGTGGGTTGCAGACAGGAGAGCAAAGACATTGGTGGTGACCAGGGCTCAGATTCAGGAATATGCCCTTGCAGTGTCGCCACAGTTTGACATTTCCCCTGAACAATTCAAGGCATCACAGCACTGGGTGGATAACTTTCTTGAACGCAATGACCTGTCTTTGAGAAGATCCACAACCCTCTTTAGGTTGGAAGATGCTGAGATTGTTAAACGTGCATTAGCCTACAAGAAGTTTGTGGATGACATTGACTTCTCTAAATACAGTCTTTGCAACATGATCGCCATGGACGAAACTGCCGTGTTCATGGGCCAAGCAGCTCAAACCACCATTGATCAACGAGGTGCCTCCTCAGTGTACGTTAATGTGACACCCCAGGGGTCTGGTTGCCACAGTGATAGAGATATTACGTGAGAGCAGGTGGGAGGTCCTTTGGTCAGGGATCCTGTGCATGCCACACCTCCTGCCCAGTCTTGGGAGGGGAAGGACTTCCCCTATATAAACCTGGGGCTGAGGCAGGGTAGGGAGTTCTGAGAGGAGAAGACAGGGAGCAGAGCTGCTCTATGGGCTCTGCTCCACAGGCAGGCCCTGTCCAGGGGCCTGAGCCTGCAGTCAAGGAGAGTAGAGACAAGAAACAGCAGAAGCAATACTACTACGAGTCAGGGGCTGGCAGCTGCAGAGCTCGCCCTGACTGAGAAGCTTTCTTACCGGACCCGGCGTCCGAGGCTGTGGGGACTAACTCTTACCCAGCAGCAGAAGCCGACCGGCAGGGGATTTCAGGTCCTCAGGCCCAGAAACCCGAAGGCACGGTCACACGCGTGGGACCAGCACCGCCATCGTGGAGCGGAAGCCATTAGAAGGCCCCGAGTCACCGGCCATACGGGTGAGCACCACACGGTACACTCAGGGACGTGGGCTACTTATACCCGCTTCTAGCAAGGTAGCCAGAAGAGTACAGTCAGTTTGGGAGGCCTACAACTCCGCCTGGCCAGGGGAGATCCCATCTGCTCAAGGACTGACCAGGCCCCGTTCACTAGCAAGTACTCCGGGAGGGTCTATCGTTGTTACCAGTAAAGACCCTGAATTACACCGCACCGTCTCTGAGTGGTTCCTGCTACCCCCATCATCCACACCTGCTGCCCTGAGGCCATACCCCTCCCGTTGGGGGTTATACCATCTACGCTGCACCATCCATCCACCGGCCTCAGCGGACTGTCCTGCAGCGGCAGCTCCATAGCTGCATTCAACGGGTGGCGTAGTCGTCCTACATCTACCGCTGTTACATCGCCGCTCAGTTTGACTCCCTGGGCACGGACCGGGTCACCGCCACGAGACTACAACCCTCAAGAGATCCGGCTCCGGGTAAGCTCCCGCGTGCGCAACGCAGCGCGACACAGGCCCAGGGGCGCGTCAACTTTGGCGTAGTCGGCAGGATCTCGTGCCCGCAACCACCGGGTACTGCGTGCCTGAAAAAGAGACTTTTCAAACTTACCAGTGGTGAAGATTCCCGCCATCTGTGAAGATTCCCGCCATCCGTGGAGTTTTCCCGCCATCCGGCGCCATCTTCTGCCTTCTTCCCGCCATCCGAGGAGTTTTCCCGCCATCCGGCGCCATCTTCTGCCTTCTTCCCGCCATCCGAGGAGTTTTCCCGCCATCCGGCGCCATCTTGGAGACGCCGCGCGGGAAGAAGAGGGGCGTGGACTCCGAAAGCGCGCGAGAACTGAAGCCCCGCCTCACGTCCGGACGTTGCGTAAGGTCCTGGAAGGAGCCCAGCAGACGCCGACGTCACAGGAGCGCGACGCCAGGTCCTCTACCCCGACGATTGACTGCGGAGCCGCGGCCTACGGAAGAGGATCTCCGGAAGGTAGGCCACGGTCCACTAGGGGGGAGGAGGACACCAGGAACGGACAGCAAGATGGCGGACCGGCAGCAGACTAAGCTGCCCAGCATCGGCAGTGCCCCAGTCGTCGCCGGCCCCGACCAGCGCCGGGAGAAGACGCGTGACGCAGGAGCGGTCGCGGGAGCAGGTAAGAGGAGTCTCCCTGTCCCGGACGCTGCCAGCGTCAGCCTGCTCCCGGGCCCCCTGGTGGAGCCGCCGATTCCGGGCGCTGCAGACACCGACCTGCTCCAGCCCCCGCAACAAGCCCTGCGGCCAAGCCCTCCAGCCCTGGGCACTACCACCACCAGCCCGCGCCCAGGCCCAAAGTTGCACCCTCTGACCCCGGGCGTCATCAACGGCGACCCTCTCCACGCCTGGTCGCAAGGCCTGAACTCCCCAGGTGCAAAAGGACTGTACGCCCTCCACGTTAACCAAGGAGGAGCTGCAGTACTACCAATACGAGGAAAGCCAAGAGGACCCGGACGGGTCTGAAGCCTACACACAAGAAGGAGCAGGAGGACGCCGTCGTTGAGTACGGTAGAGAAGAGACTGTATATAGTTGCCCGTAGGGGTACCAAAAAAACTGTTGCTGCTTAAAATATGTTCCCCGTTGGGACAAAAGAGTGAACTGTTCCCGTGTGTCCCCTATCCTTAACCAGGCTGAGGACTGTGAGCAGCCATCCCATCTCCCCACAGGCTGAGGACTGTGAGCAGCCAATCCTTATCCCCACTGGCCGAGGACTGAGAATGGCCATATCTTGTAAATATTATGTGTTTCCAGTTATTTATAGGAGTCCTTGGTGGATTTACCGGGAATCCTTTGTACAGTTAGTGGAGCGTAACCCAGGATGGACTAAAAGACTGTTAAGGACTCGGGGTAGGACAGACCCCTACCTGGTTACGTCTCCCTGTTTTGGTGAAATGGACACCTTGCTTTCTTCAAAGACTGCACCCGGTTACGGACACGCCGTGACCAGCTTTATGCGTTTCCTTATTGTAATGTTATTGTTTATACTTTGTTATGTTACAAAAATATGTTTAGTCCCGGAGTACTAAATTTCACTAGGGGGGAATGTGACACCCCAGGGGTCTGGTTGCCACAGTGATAGAGATATTACGTCTGAGAGCAGGTGGGAGGTCCTTTGGTCAGGGATCCTGTGCATGCCACACCTCCTGCCCAGTCTTGGGAGGGGAAGGACTTCCCCTATATAAACCTGGGGCTGAGGCAGGGTAGGGAGTTCTGAGAGGAGAAGACAGGGAGCAGAGCTGCTCTATGGGCTCTGCTCCACAGGCAGGCCCTGTCCAGGGGCCTGAGCCTGCAGTCAAGGAGAGTAGAGACAAGAAACAGCAGAAGCAATACTACTACGAGTCAGGGGCTGGCAGCTGCAGAGCTCGCCCTGACTGAGAAGCTTTCTTACCGGACCCGGCGTCCGAGGCTGTGGGGACTAACTCTTACCCAGCAGCAGAAGCCGACCGGCAGGGGATTTCAGGTCCTCAGGCCCAGAAACCCGAAGGCACGGTCACACGCGTGGGACCAGCACCGCCATCGTGGAGCGGAAGCCATTAGAAGGCCCCGAGTCACCGGCCATACGGGTGAGCACCACACGGTACACTCAGGGACGTGGGCTACTTATACCCGCTTCTAGCAAGGTAGCCAGAAGAGTACAGTCAGTTTGGGAGGCCTACAACTCCGCCTGGCCAGGGGAGATCCCATCTGCTCAAGGACTGACCAGGCCCCGTTCACTAGCAAGTACTCCGGGAGGGTCTATCGTTGTTACCAGTAAAGACCCTGAATTACACCGCACCGTCTCTGAGTGGTTCCTGCTACCCCCATCATCCACACCTGCTGCCCTGAGGCCATACCCCTCCCGTTGGGGGTTATACCATCTACGCTGCACCATCCATCCACCGGCCTCAGCGGACTGTCCTGCAGCGGCAGCTCCATAGCTGCATTCAACGGGTGGCGTAGTCGTCCTACATCTACCGCTGTTACATCGCCGCTCAGTTTGACTCCCTGGGCACGGACCGGGTCACCGCCACGAGACTACAACCCTCAAGAGATCCGGCTCCGGGTAAGCTCCCGCGTGCGCAACGCAGCGCGACACAGGCCCAGGGGCGCGTCATTCCCTCCACCGCTTATGAAAGTGCACGTGTCACCTGCATTTTAACGATTCGTCTGGATGGCACTAAAGCAACACCGCTACTCATTGCAAAGGGCAAAAAGGAGAAGATTGAGCGGGTTTCTGGCATTTATGTGCTGGAAACTGAAAAAGCCTGGGCCACACAAGATGTTATAAGAAAGTGGCTTGATTTAATGCTGCCGCTTGTAATGCGCGGGAACAAAAGAGGGATGCTGATCTGGGATGCAGCCAGCACACACCGCGCCAAAACCATGAAAAACTTCCTTCATGAGCGGAGAATCGACCAAATCATGATTCCTGCAGGGATGACTGCTTATCTTCAGACTCTCGATATCGCCATTAACAAGCCGTTCAAGGACTATCTGCGTGTGGAAATCAATGACTACATTGAAAACCGAATGGAGAGAAATGTACGTGGGAACTTTGTGAAGCCCAGACTGTCAGAGATTGTTAACTGGGTGAAGAATTCTTGGAATAAGATCACTAACACCTGCGTTGCAAATGCACTGCGAGCTGGCTACCTGGACAAAGCCTGCTCATTTCAGGACAGTGCCGTTGCTACCCATGAGAAATATGGGCCAATGATTCGGCAAGAAATGTCGTCCCGAGAGTCCCAAGAAAATCCACAGGAACCTAAGAGTGTGGATGTTTATGATGATATTCCTGAGGATGATGACATGGTTGTCATGGAATAAATCTGTTTTATCTTCCAGTATTCCACTGTTCGTTCTTACCATTTTTCATTGTTTTACATGTTATGCAATGTTGTAACAAGACATTTTTGGCACTTCCTTTTATAAAACTGTTTTGTGGTGAATACAATACTGTTCAGGTTGTTAATAAATGTTAATTTTATGGTTAAAACAAAAAATTTGACAATTTTTTTCCAATATAAGACATACCCCGAAAGTAAGACATAGTGGGGCTTTTGGGGATAAAAAGAAAGTAAGACACTGTCTTACTTTCGGGGAAACACGGTACATACCAGTATACGATAAACTCAAAAGCTCTCTACAAAGGTGCAGAATAGAGCCACACCTACACTGCACATATATACACTACACACACACATACATTTATATATACTGCTTACAAACTACACACATACATACACTACACACAGATGCTACACACAATCACATGATACACAAACACGTACATACACTACACTACATAGACACTGCATACACACAAACATACATAAACTACATAGAGACACTGCACATGAACACATATATATGTTGCAGACACAACACACAAATACACACACACATAGATACATATACTATACACGCACGATACACTATGTAAGATGGCCACTGGACAGGTCCTTGAGGGGAGATATGTATCATCGAGGTTGGTAGCTCAGTGATGTATGCCCGGGAAAACAGGCTCCAGCACATATACTGCTCAGAGAGTTAATAGGGCGTATCAGGGCCGGGTTTACGAGTAGTCAAAGAGATGGGTGGGACTGTCTGCTCACATATCCCCACCCCATGGGTGTGGTACAGCAGATAAAAAGTAGAACAAGTGTCTCATTCAGGGTCTGTGTGTGGAGGTGTGGAGACTTCCTGTGTTGCTTATCTTTGCTAAGGACTGAAGAGTTGGGCACTAACCCAAGTGGGCGAACCTGTTATCCTATATGGACTATTCACATTGTGTTTTCACTTTGTGCCGGAAAAGGCTGTTTTTGTTTTGTTATCCTGAGTGGTTTATGGAAGTCTTAATAAACCAGCCAGAATGTTTTACAGAAACTGTTTCCCATGCCTACCTCAAACCGCAACTGAGTGAGTAGAAACCCAACAACACATATATATGAAGTCTATCTCAGAATGAACCTAGACCTCCCTTATTAATGACTTGTAAATTATTCTGCACTGATTATTAAAAATGAGATTTATAACACATTTAAGTAAAAAAAAAAACGTGCACATTAGACTATTGTCAGCTGAATCTGCTGACATGAATGGGTTCAGCCTATAGTCGAAAATGTTTGGAGTCCCCAGGCAGGTGATTGTCAGGGGAGTTAAGGATCAGTTATGTCCAATTTTGGACTACCGATCCTTTTGTTCTTCCTGAGATGAGCCATCGCTAGAGTTATTCATAGACAACAGCAGAGTGAGCCTTGCTGTGTATGAGAGAGTCGGATGAGACAGCTGGCAACTGACCGATTAGCAGAACCATAGTTTGGCCAACAGTCATCTCAGGTGAATGGAGGCTTAGATCTCTTCTATGACACACTTTTTAACTACCATCGGCAATTCATATATTGACGGGATTTTCTTCTTCTAATGGAATTCTATGTGGAAAATCCACACATAAAACTCAACGTAGTTGCACGAGAAATTAACATGTTGCGGATTTCAAATATGCACCACATATCATTTTACACAGCATAAAAACCAAGCACAATGGGCATAAGATTTCTATAAATCCCATCCACCTTGTGGTAACTGTATGATGCAGTGTTTTTTGTGCTAAAAAATATGCAGCGTCAAAAACTCACCAAAACTCGGGTTCAAGTCTGCAGTAACTCTATGTGACTGCAGACTTGTGTATCCTCACAGCGCACAGTGTGCGCACTGTCAAGATTCTCTGGCACCGGGAGCGGGTGGTCACGGGACTTCAAGTATGCGATTTCCACACATGCGGTCCTGAGCTGACAAACATGCGCGGACTTGCTCAATACAAGTAAATTGAGCCAAGAATCAGCCCTAATTAGTCGAAAAACACATTGTTATTAGGAAGTATACAAAAAGCTGCCAATCAGTGGTGTTGGTGGACTATACAAACCTCATGAATATGAAGGATTACCTGACAGCAGGATTACTAGTCCTCTAGTGATATTCTCCTAACAGGAATTGTAATGAAACAACAGCAGACAGCCTAGTAAGTGACACATCACTTAATTTAAAGAGAATCTGTCACCAGCATAATGTAGTGACAGAGACAGATTCCTTTAAATTAAATTATTCGGGCTATAATGAAAGATGGTAGAATTGATTCATCTGGTTTAAGATCAACAGTGAATAAGGGTGTTTCAGATTATTTAGAACCTAATGAATGAATGGAGTAAACATTTTGTTTTTTGAAGATTTGCTAATATTCAGCTTGAAAAAAAAGAAAAACTGTAGAGCATACACTCACAAATGTGAGAATGCTACCATACTTTCAATACAATAATACTTTCATGAAAACACTATAGAAGGGAAAGAAAATTTTGAAGGAAAAATACATTTTAGGTAATGCAAATTGTAAAGATTCTCTCTGTTAATATTTCTAATAAAGTTTTGTGCCAAGACTCATTAAATCTTGTCATCTTCATATTTAGACTCGTAGGTTATGATCATCTTCTCCAGACAATGCTTATCATAATGAAGGATATATTAATTAGCTACTGTGATGCCAAACCTGGAAGATAAATATCTTTATTCACCTTGTAATACATTCAGATAAAAAATCCAATGAAATACATAGAGTTGTAGTGACATCTTCTGGCTCTGAGCAACATAGAAAAGTTTGGAGAATATTTACAATCACAAATTCTAATTCCTATTTTTAAAATGGGAAATTAAAATTATTTAAAAATAAAAAAGTCCTGGTATGTCCAGCAGAGATCAAATGTACATTGGTTAATCAGTGGGGGTGTAGGTAGACAAACCTTGATAAATGTGATCTTGTTATAAACTCCTTATGCAATTGCATCACCAAGATGAAAAGAATTATGGAAACCACAGGTTCAATAGACATGTTAATTATATGCAAATGATCAAAAAATGAAAACATAATTTTCAGAACATCTCAATTTTTCATTATTGAGTGTAGCATCGGCGTCTCTGCCCCCTGCTAGGCAGAGAAGCCGTCCCTCTCACCTTCCTGTTCCGGGCGCAGCGTCCTCCAGCGCTCCTTCCCTCGCTGCTGCCGGCGCGCGCTCCAACCCGGGCACTGTGCTTAGGGCGCGCGCGCGCTCCCCCTCTCTTAAAGGGACCGCGCGCGCCGTTCTAAGGAGTCCCCGGCCAATAGCCGGAGGACCTCCCATATATAAGGCACCTCCTCCAAAATGGAGGTGCCCGAGCAAAGTTGTTGCAAAGCATACTCACCTCTGCTTCAGCCCTCAGGTCCCGTTGCCAGCCTGACTACTAGTCCAGTCTGCCTGCTTGTCTGCTCTTCAGCCCGACAGTCGGTCTCAAGCATCCACCAGTCTGTCTATGGGCAAGTCCACCTACGGACCAGGAAGCACCTGCCAGTTACCTGCCTGCTACCCGCCGTACTTGTTAGCCCACTCACCAGGGAGCGCTCACATGCTACCCACCTGCTAGCCTACCTGGACGTTCTACTGTCGCTTGCCGTGACCACCTGCCTGCCAGCCAAGAGACTCTTACCCGTTCTGCCGTCACTTCCCGTGACCACCTGCCTGCCAGCCAAGAGACTCTTACCTGCTCTGCCGTCACTTGCCGTGACCACCTGACTGCCTGCCAAGAGACTCTTACCTGCTCTGCCGTCACTTGCCGTGACCACCTGCCTGCCTGCCAAGAGACTCTTACCCATTCTGCCGTCACTTGTCGTGACCACCCGCCTGCTCACCAGAGACTGCTACCATCCTGTTGTATAAATAGACAGACCGAACTGTATGGATATATAGCATAACTGTGGTCAGGGTACTCCCAAGTTAAATATACAGCCTACAAAATTGGAGTAATTTCCCAAATCAAATGTAAATCCATATTAATATATAAAAAAAACACTTTATTTCATAGATAAGATAAAATCACATAACAAAGTTAAGAAAATAGATCTTATGAGGTAAGGATACACACAAGTGCAGAGCAGCAATAAATAAGTGGGTCCTAGGGGAACAACTGGCTGACCCTATTCAACTATAGCATATCATAGTCTATAGTACATGTGTACAGTAAAAAAGTAGCAAGAGGCACTGTATGGAGTTAAAATGGTCTCCCCAAGGTAGGTACCTCCACACAGAGAGAAGCAATCATAGAGAGTCACTGAAAGAAGTTGAACAGGCAGAAATAGCGATCACAAGTAGAACCAGAGTGCTCACCCATAAGGTACAAAAATTACCACTAAGCCACTCTGCTGCCCCGACGCGCGTTTCGCCACCGCCCCCCGAAGAAGCCACGCGAAACGTGCGTCGGGGCTGCAGAGTTGCTTAGTGGTAATTTTTGTACCTTATGGGTGAGCACTCTGGTTCTACTTGTGATCGCTATTTCTGCCTGTTCAACTTCTTTCAGTGACTCTCTATGATTGCTTCTCTCTGTGTGGAGGTACCTACCTTGGGGAGACCATTTTAACTCCATACAGTGCCTCTTGCTACTTTTTTACTGTACACATGTACTATAGACTATGATATGCTATAGTTGAATAGGGTCAGCCAGTTGTTCCCCTAGGACCCACTTATTTATTGCTGCTCTGCACTTGTGTGTATCCTTACCTCATAAGATCTATTTTCTTAACTTTGTTATGTGATTTTATTTTATCTATGAAATAAAGTGTTTTTTTTATATATTAATATGGATTTACATTTGATTTGGGAAATTACTCCAATTTTGTAGGCTGTATACCATCCTGTTGTGTCAACCCGCTACACCGGTCAGTCCCCGCTATCTGACTCGTGGGAGCCACCTGCTCAATTACAAGGTCGTCCCCAGACTAACACCTGCCCCTCGGGGTCCCTCCTTGTTCCAAGGCACAGTGGTTCCACCACCCGGCCCCGTTACATTGAGTATGAGCCCCAATTACAGAAATCCCCACATTTATACACCTTGGCAGCTGTAAGTGAGTTATTTATGCTTGTCTGAAGAATGTTTTGCCACGCTGAATGCACCTGGGCACACAAATGGGCAGCTGCCTTTACAATTGCCTACCAGTGACTTCCCAGATGTGCTCAATAGGAGACAGGTCTGTACATGCTGTAAACCATGGTAGCAAGTTTAAAGTTATTCGTTCAGCATAGATTGGCTGTTCCCACCAAGTACAGGAGCTCACTGCACCCTTCTTGTGGCTAAAGATGTAAAGGTCTCTTCCCTCCTACTTGTTTTCTACCCCAACACTCCCCCCCCTCATACCGTCTTCTTTGATTGGCAGCTTTGCCTTTATAAAGTGAGAGAACGATGGAGATAGATGGAAAACAAGTAGGTGGGAAGGTGCACTCAAATGTTTGGCCATGCCATAGATGCAACCAACTCCTGTACTTGGTTTGAAAAGTCATTCTGTGCTGACATAGGCTCTCTTAAGCCACTCAGGCTGCTCACAGCAGCACAAACAATGTGCGTCCTGGCCTTGTATTGAAAAATGGTTCCTGGGACTCTTTGCATAAATGGGGTCCATATAAGATACATAATGCCACCCCATCAGAAGACAATTGCACGACATTGGGCTATGAACCAGACGCCCAACTACTTCCATTGACATCATGCTGCCGCTCTTAATGGCCACTATATTTCTGAATTGTAGAGAGGTGGAAAAAATAGTACTCCTCACAGCTCAACTGTCCCACCACTTTGAGTGTCTTCTGTTATGTTTTTTACTGCCAAGACTCAGATGTCACTGCTCTCATTGCCCAAAGTAGTGCCTAGGCCAGTAATTCTACATGTTATGACATTGCGACTTCTGAGGTTTATTTGGTGCCAGAATCCTCAGCACTGAGTGAAGATGACGGAGGAGCTACATAGGACACATGGAAGACCGATTGCAGGGTGTAACGGGTCTGGGAGGCGGAACCTCTGAGCTACTATACAAGGGGGCGGTCCTTGTAAGGGAGCGGGTGGCGACCAGGCAGGCAGTCACAGCAGGTGACCGGGACAGTCTCTGGAAGAACGGGCAGGAGGTCACGGCAAGTGACCGGGGCAGTCTCTGGATGAACGGGCAGATGGTCACGGCAAGTGACCGGGGCAGTCTCTGGGTAAAGGGTTGGTACGACCTGTGGCGGCTGATGGTAGACGTGAGCTCCCAGGTGAGCAGGCGAGAGTCTCTGGATAAACGGGTGGCCACAGCATGTGACGGCGGAGCCTCCAGGAAGACCAACAGACAGGCGGCAGATGAGCGCTCCCAGGTGAGCGGGCAGAAGTCTCTGGACAGGCGGGTGGTCACAGCACGTGACGGCAGAGCCTCCAGGTAGGCTAGCAGACAGGCAGCAGATGAGCGCTCCCAGGTGAGCGGGCAGGAGTCACTGGACAGGCAGGTGGTCACAGCACGTGACGGCTGAGCCTCCAGGTAGGCTAGCAGGCAGGTAGCAGATGTGCGCTCCCAGGTGAGCGGGCAAGCTGGTCCATAGACAGACTGACAGGAGTTGGAAGGCAGACCGTCGGACCTCAGGCAAGCAGGCAGGTAGCTGATGTTCGCTCCCAGGTGAGCGGGCAAGCTGGTCCTTAGACAGACTGACAGGAGTTGTAAGGCAGACCGTCGGACCTCAGGCTAGCAGGCAGGTAGCAGAATATCAGGCAGTAATAAGACAGCAAGCTGGCAGGAATCTGGCAGGTATCTGGCAGGTAACTGGCAACGGGACCTGAGGGCTGAAGCAGAGTAGTGAACAGTGCAACAACATTGCTCGGGCACCTCCATTTTGGAGGAGGTGCCTTATATATGGTGAAGTCCTCCGGCCATTGGCCGGGGACTCCTTAGGACGGCGCGCGCGGCCCCTTTAAGAGGGAGGGAGAGCACGCGCGCCCTAAGCACAGTGGCCGGGAAGGAGAGCGCGCTGCCAGCAGAGCGGGAGGAGGACGCCGGGCACGGAGCAGAGAGGTGAGGGGAACAGCGTCCCTGCCTAGCAGAGGGCAGGGACACCGGCGCTACACAGGGCTTAGGCAATGGGACAGTTCAATGGCGAATTGTTTTTTCTTTTCACCCCTTTTCATAATACTCTGGGACCTGATGAAACCAAATAGCACAATAGGGAACATTGGATTTGTATGAAATAACTTCTATGTGAATCGAATTTGCTGGCCAACTTTTAGTTTGAAACTAAACCGAAACAAATGAACTGGAGTATAAGTTGGTATGCATGCAAAATAGGAGTGTTACGCTCGTAGATGGTGCACTTGGTTCGTGGACCCACTATGCCATGGACCAGACTTACCTGGAGGGGCCTAACTAAGCAGCTATCTTGGTGTTCACTGACTGGATCCTCTAGTGGTGAGGTCAGGCTTGTGCAACAGGTAGCTGCCAGGTGCCACTCCAGGGTGGCGTCCTGCAGCAGCAGCTGACCTCAAGGGTCAACTACGTTAATTCCGATTCCTAGACAGGGCAGGATGGTTACTTGGGACAGTAATGGACTGTGCAGACAGGAAGGCCACTGGGACAGGTTCAGACTGTGCAGACAGGACAGCCACTGGGACAGGTTCAGACTGTGCAGACAGGACAGCCAATAGGACAGGTTCAGACTGTGCGGACGCGGTTTCAGGGTAACGTATAACCTATTTACGACTACAGGGGCAGTACAGGATAGAGAAACACTATAATAGACTATGGGAACACAGGATATGGGAGTACCTTTGACAAACTAGGGACGGAGGACCTGGCAACATACAGTTGCACACATCAAACCACCTATCAGCAACTATAAGGGTTGCTCAGGCCCCTCCCAATTGTAGAGGGTGCCTTTTATACAAGATGCCTCCCAGCTATTGGCTGGGAGATATCTTGCAGGTGTATATATTAAGTAAATGCCTCCCAACTATTAGCTGGGGGCATTTACCATATGCGCGCGCTGCCCCTTTAAGAGCAGGGGAGTGCCGCAGTGAGACAGTGCAGCGTGCATTGAGGAAGACAGGAAGCACATCAGGACTAGAGATGAGCGTTGCTCTACTCGAACTGTTCGCCAATCTCAAATTCGAGCTGTTTTGGGCGGTGTTCGAGCCGTTCGGCGAACACGAACAATTTGATAAAAATTCGGCTGTTCGAGGTTATGTTCGATAACTGTTCGTGCACCAAAATCATAACTGGATTTTTTCTCAGTAATGATGAAAATTAATGTTAATACGCAGTTTGAGTGTACAGCGGGGTGGGGGGAGGGGCAGGGGATGGATCTCTGCAGGAACAATGAAGATCTCCATTTTTTTTTCTCTTTCCCGCATTTGCAGTGGGGAGGTGCAATCTGTCAGCCTATCAGCAGCGCACACACGGAGCGAAGTGCTTTTTTTCACACAAGCAAGGGCATGTGTGATTGGCAGTGTATGTCACATGTCCTTGCCCTATAAGACCAAGCCATTTTCCCCGTCGCCACCATTTTCTCACTGCTGCAGCTGCGTGTTAGACGGCACCGCTGTTGCTGTGTGCTCTATACCTTGTTAATTTCAAGCCAATTTTCGCACAAATATACAGATAGCTTGGGAGTAGGGAATAGTTGTGATTGCAGTCCTTTTAAGGACTAGGTTACAGCATTTCCTACGACTTTTATCAGGGAGGTCTGTGCTCTTAAATAGATAGGTTGTGGGAGTAAAGACTAATTGTAATTGGAGTCCTTTTCAGGACTAGGTTACATCAGTTCCTATCAGTTTTTGCCAGGCAGGTCTGTGCCAGTGCTGTGCAAGTTTTTTTCACAGCATTTGGCTGAATCTAGCAAAGCTAATCCTTTTTGGCCTATTGCAGAGTGTGTTAGTCAGTGGAGTAGCCTATCTGTGCTGCAAGATTTACCACCTGTGTATAGAATACCAACTTTTTTACTGCACCTAGTGAAGTAAAATCTTTTGGGCATAGCATCATTCTATTAGTCCATCTATACTGACCTCCATCAGGTTGCAAATTAAAACTAATTTTTTTCTGCATCTACCTCTGAAAAAATATTTGGGCTTCTAGCTGTGTGTGGGACTTGTTGTATTAGTCCATCTATACTGACCTCCATCAGGTTGCAAATTAAAAATAATTTGTATCTGCATCTACAGTACCTCTGAAAAAATATTTGGGCTTCTAGCTGTGTGTGGGACTTGTTGTATTAGTCCATCTATACTGACCTCCATCAGGTTGCAAACTGAATATATTTTTTTCTGCATCTACCTCTGAAAAAATATTTGGGCTTCTAGCTGTGTGTGGGACTTGTTGTATTAGTCCATCTATACTGACCTCCATCAGGTTGCAAACTGAATATATATTTTTATGCATCTACCTCTGAAAAAATATTTGGGCTTCTAGCTGTGTGTGGGACTTGTTGTATTAGTCCATCTATACTGACCTCTGTAGTGCCGGCGTCCCTGCCCTCTGCTAGGCAGGGACGCTGTTCCCCTCACCGCTCTGCTCCGTGCCCGGCGTCCCTCTCCCGCTCTGCTGGCAGCGCGCGCTCCTTCCCGGCCACTGTGCTTAGGGCGCGCGCGCGCGCCCTCCCTCCCTCTTAAAGGGGCCGCGCGCGCCGTCCTAAGGAGTCCCCGGCCAATGGCCGGAGGACTTTACCATATATAAGGCACCTCCTCCAAAATGGAGGTGCCCGAGCAATGTTGTTGCACCGTTCTACTCTGCTTCAGCCCTCAGGTCCCGTTGCCAGTTACCTGCCAGTTACCTGCCAGATTCCTGCCAGCTTGCTGTCCTAATCCTGCCTGATTTCCTGTTACCTGCCTGCCTGCCTGAGGTCCGACGGTCTGCCTTACAACTCCGGTCAGTCTGTCTAAGGACCAACTTGCCCGCTCACCTGGGAGCGCACATCAGCTACCTGCCTGCTTGCCTGAGGTCCGACGGTCTGCCTTACAACTCCGGTCAGTCTGTCTATGGACCAGCTTGCCCGCTCACCTGGGAGCGCTTCTCCGCTACCTGCCTGCTTGCCTGCCCGGAGGCTCCGCTGTCACGTGCTGTGACCACCAGCTATTCCAGACTCTTGCCCGCTCACCTGGGAGCGCTTCTCCACTACCTGCCTGCTTGCCTGCCCGGAGGCTCCGCTGTCACGTGCTGTGACCACCAGCTATTCCAGACTCTTGCCCGCTCACCTGGGAGCGCTTCTCCGCTACCTGCCTGCTTGCCTGCCCGGGGGTTCCGCTGTCACGTGCTGGGACCACCAGCTATTCCAGAGACTCTTGCCCGCTCACCTGGGAGTGCTTCTCCGCTACCTGCCTGCTTGCCTACCTGGAGGCTCCGCCGTCACGTGCTGTGACCACCTGCTATTCCAGAGACTCTCGCTTGCTCACCTGGGAGCACACATCCTCCATCTGCCTTGCTAGCCTACCTGGAGGTTCAGCCATCACAGGTCGTACCTACCCTTTACCTAGAGACTGCCCCGGTCACTTGCCGTGACCTCCAGCCCGTTCTTCCAGAGACTGCCCCGGTCACTTGCCGTGACCTCCAGCCCGTTCTTCCAGAGACTGCCCTGATCACTTGCCGTGACCTCCTGCCCGTACACCCAGAGACTGTCCCGGTCACCTGCTGTGACTGCCTGCCTGGTCGCCACCCGCTCCCTTACAAGGACCGCTCCCTTGTATAGTAGCCCAGAGGTTCCGCCTCCCAGACCCGTTACAACCTCCATCAGGTTGCAAACTGAATATATTTTTTTCTGCATCTACCTCTGAAAAAATATTGGGCTTCTAGCTGTGTGTGGGTCTTGTTCTATTAATCCATCTATACTGACCTCCATCAGGTTGCAAACTGAATATAATTTTTTTCTGCATCTAGCTCTGAAAAAATATTTGGCCTTCTAGCAGTGTGTCGGACTTTCTCTATTAGTCCATCTATACTGACCTCCATCAGGTTGCAAATTAAAAATAATTTTTATCTGCATCTACAGTACCTCTGAAAAAATATTTGGGCTTCTAGCTGTGTGTGGGACTTGTTGTATTAGTCCATCTATACTGACCTCCATCAGGTTGCAAACTGAATATATTTTTTTCTGCATCTACCTCTGAAAAAATATTTGGGCTTCTAGCTGTGTGTGGGACTTGTTGTATTAGTCCATCTATACTGACCTCCATCAGGTTGCAAATTAAAAATAATTTTTATCTGCATCTACAGTACCTCTGAAAAAATAT
The DNA here is from genome assembly GCF_046119375.1 of Phyllobates terribilis. NCBI lineage: Eukaryota > Metazoa > Chordata > Amphibia > Anura > Dendrobatidae > Phyllobates > Phyllobates terribilis. The sequence goes on along the minus strand of NW_027362764.1, from coordinate 585,268,360 downwards.
TTGGGCTTCTAGCTGTGTGTGGGACTTGTTGTATTAGTCCATCTATACTGACCTCCATCAGGTTGCAAACTAAATATATTTTTTTCGGCATCTACCTCTGAAAAAATATTGGGCTTCTAGCTGTGTGTGGGTCTTGTTCTATTAATCCATCTATACTGACCTCCATCAGGTTGCAAACTGAATATAATTTTTTTCTGCATCTAGCTCTGAAAAAATATTTGGCCTTCTAGCAGTGTGTCGGACTTTCTCTATTAGTCCATCTATACTGACCTCCATCAGGTTGCAAATTAAAAATAATTTTTATCTGCATCTACAGTACCTCTGAAAAAATATTTGGGCTTCTAGCTGTGTGTGGGACTTGTTGTATTAGTCCATCTATACTGACCTCCATCAGGTTGCAAATTAAAAATAATTTGTATCTGCATCTACAGTACCTCTGAAAAAATATTTGGGCTTCTAGCTGTGTGTTGGACTTGTTGTATTAGTCCATCTAAACTGATCTCCATCAGGTTGCAAACTGAATATATTTTTTTCTGCATCTACCTCTGAAAAAATATTTGGGCTTCTAGCTGTGTGTGGGACTTGTTGTATTAGTCCATCTATACTGACCTCCATCAGGTTGCAAATTAAAAATAATTTGTATCTGCATCTACAGTACCTCTGAAAAAATATTTGGGCTTCTAGCTGTGTGTGGGACTTGTTGTATTAGTCCATCTATACTGACCTCCATCAGGTTGCAAACTGAATATATTTTTTTCTGCATCTACCTCTGAAAAAATATTGGGCTTCTAGCTGTGTGTGGGACTTGTTGTATTAGTCCATCTATACTGACCTCCATCAGGTTGCAAACTGAATATATTTTTTTCTGCATCTACCTCTGAAAAAATATTGGGCTTCTAGCTTTGTGTGGGTCTTGTTCTATTAATCCATCTATACAGACCTCCATCAGGTTGCAAACTGAATATAATTTTTTTCTGCATCTACCTCTGAAAAAATATTTGGCCTTGTAGCAGTGTGTCGGACTTTCTCTATTAGTCCATCTATACTGACCTCCATCAGGTTGCAAACTGAATATATTTTTTTCTGCATCTAACCCAGCCAATAGTTTTGGCCTAATACCACAGTTTGGCCACTCAGCTCTGCTCGGTTACCATCCATTGTTTTTTTGTGCAAACAACTCCAGAGTTGTGAATTAGTTAACCACCAAAATGAGTGGAAAAAGGCCTGCTGCTGGTGGAAAGGGGAATAGGCGTGTTGGGAAGGGGAAAAAAGGTTGTGTCCGTGGGGTAGGTGTTAAAGCAACAGTAACATCTGCAGAAGAAAGACCATCTTCCAGCCAAACTAAAATGTCTACTTATTTTAGCGGACAATGTGATAAGATCCCTTTCTTACGGCCACGCCAATCGCTGCAAATTCCAGATGAGGCACAAAAACAGCAGGTGCTTCAACGGATATCAAGTGCTCCTTTAAGTGGGCTCTCCTCCACATCAACTTCAACATCACAAATACTCCAGTCCTCAAAGGTGTCACCCAAATCGCACTTGCTTCCTCACAGCTCCCAAATCTCCAGCTGCCCGTCTGAGTATGAGGTAGAACAGATGGTTGAGTCTGCAGAGCTGTTTACTCATACTATAGCCTGGGAATCAGAGGTCGACTCCAGCGCTTCTGTGAATCCAGACGAGGAAATGATCTGCACTGATGCCCAGAATCTTTATGAGTCGGATCCAGGACCAGACGCAGAAGGTTCTGACCATAATGTAGACCCTCATTCCCAAACTGTAACTCCTGTTGGTGGAGACAATGAGGAAGACGATGATAAGACTCAAATACCTGATTGGAGCGACAACTTTAGTTTTTTGTCAGGGCAGGAACAGGTTGGCTCTGAGGACGACGGGTGTGATAACACACAGGGTGATGATGATGAGGTTGGAGATCCCACTTACTGTCAACCCACAGTCAGCCAAGAGATGAGGTCAGCAGAGGAGGTGGAGGAAGATGCTAGTGACGACGAGGTCAGGTTGCGCCTTCCTGGACAGAGACGTAGTACTGGAAGCACGTCAACAACTGCATCCTCAAACACAACTCTGCCTCTCACCACAAGTCGTGGTGGCTCTTCAGGTCGCATGGGTGCTAAGCCTTGCATAGCCTGGGCATTTTTTCAGATCAATAAAGATGACCCAACTCGTGTTATCTGTAACATTTGTCAGCAAAAGCTAAGTAGAGGCCAAAAAATACATAGTTTGAGTACTTCATGCATGAACCGGCACATGGACATGAAGCATAAGTTGCAGTGGGAAGCTCAGTGTGCTACAATGCGGCCTAGCCGGCCGGGCCAACCACCGTCTGCCATATCTTGTGCATCCGCGGCCTCTTCATCCTCTGTGACTGGGGGGACAGCAGTCACACCTGTTTTGGGGCGCAGACCTGCCACCTCTTTACCCGCAACAGCCAGCGTGATTGGCAGGTCATCATTTTCTTTGGAGGTGGTAACAGCAGCTGGTGTTGAGCGCTGTCCGACATCGATAGCACCACCTTTGGATCAAGGCAACCTAACATGTCCGCCTGCATCTTCCTCACAGACCGGCAGTTTGCCGGGGACACCCTTATCAACCCCGTCTAAGCACAATAGCCAGCCCTCGGTCCCTCAGATGTGGACAAGTAAAAGACCATTTCCTCCTAGCCATGAGAAAGCTAAGAGGTTGAATTTCACCATCTGCAAGCTCTTGGCTACAGAAATGCTGCCTTTCCGCCTGGTGGACACAGAGGATTTTCGAGACCTTATGTCCGTCGCAGTGCCCCAGTACCAGATGCCCAGTCGGCACTACTTCTCAAAGAAAGGTGTGCCTGCGCTCCACCAGCATGTCGCACACAACATCACCGCTTCTTTGAGAAACTCTGTGTGTGACAGGGTGCATTTCACCACAGACACTTGGACGAGTAGGCATGGACAGGGGCGTTACATGTCGCTGACTGGGCACTGGGTAACTATGGTGACAGCAGGACAAGGGGATGCTGTCCAAGTCTTGCCGTCCCCACGAGTTGTGCGTCAATCCTCTTTATGTCAAAGTTCCTCCACTGCTTCTGCCTCCTCAACCTCCTCTCGGTCTTCCACCTGCACCCAAAGCCTGTCTGGTCATGCCACAAGCTTTCTAACTGCGCAGAAGGGATCCTGCACACCTCCTTACTATGCTGGCAGTAGGGCTCAACGTCATCAGGCGGTTTTTACATTGAAATGTCTGGGAAATGTGAGTCACACAGCTGAGGAGTTGTGGTCAGCTCTGGAGAACCAATTTCATGAATGGTTGTCTCCACTGGACCTGAAACCAGGGAAGGCCGTGTGCGACAATGCTGCAAACCTGGGTGCGGCCCTTCGCCGGGGCAATGTCACACACGTGCCTTGTATGGCTCACGTGTTGAACCTGGTTGTCCAGCAATTTTTAGCCCACTATCCCAGACTAGATGGCCTTCTGCAGAGGGCACGGTCGCTGTCTGCTCACTTCCGCCGTTCGCATCCCGCAGCTCAGCGACTTACATCTCTACAGAAGTCGTTGGGCCTGCCACTTCACCGGCTAAAATGCGATGTGCCTACCCGGTGGAATTCAACTCTGCACATGTTGCAGCGACTGTGGCAGCACCGACAAGCCCTGGTGCAATACGTTCTGACGTATAGCCTGGGCCAACGAGATTCAGAGGTGGGGCAAATCACGCTGGAGGAGTGGTCTCAGATCAGGGACCTATGCACCCTTCTGCACAGTTTTGAAATGGCGACGAAGATGTTTAGTGCTGACGATGCCATTATCAGCATGACTATTCCGGTGATTTACATGCTGGAGCACATGTTAAACAGAATTCGGAGTCAGGTGGTGGCACAAGAGGAGGTGGAGGAAGTAGAGGAGGAGGAGTTGTATGCGGAAGGGCTAACATCTGCAAGGTCCAGACGGTCGGCAGCACCAAGGCGGCAGGCATGTGAGGGTGGGGGAGATGGTTTTACCAGGGCGCATGGTAGCAGCCAAACTAGTGAGGAAGGTGCAGGAGCCCAGGAAGAAGTGGAGGACGAACTGATGGAAGACTCATCAGATGAGGGAGACCTTGATCACATTTCTGTTGTGCGAGGTTGGGGGGAGAGGACAGAGGAAGGAAGCATGATTGTTACCTCGCCACCAACACAACAGGGACTTGGTGCTCCTGGATGCGCAACACACATGAGTGCCTTCTTGCTGCACTACCTGCAACATGACCCTCGAATTGTGAGAATTAGAAATAATCCTGACTACTGGGTTGCCACACTGTTAGATCCCCGGTACAAAAGTAAATTTGCAGAAATTATTCCTGCCATAGAAAGGGATGCACGCATGCAGGAGTATCAGCAGAGACTGTTGCAGAATCTTACATGTGCTTTTCCACAAAATACCAGTGGTGCACGTAGTGAATCTCACAGTTCCAACTTGCCAACCGTGGGACCGTCAAGTGTTCAGCACTCAAACCGTAACAGAACCACAGTATCTGGTGGTAACATCAATTTTGCGGAATCATTTCACCACTTTTTTAGCCCATCCTTTGCAAGGCCACAGGAGACAAGAAGTCTGACACATAGTCAACGCCTAGAGACGATGGTACAGGAGTATCTCCAAGTAAACATTGAAGCCACGACTGTGTCACTGGACCCTTGCTCTTTTTGGGCTTCCAATCTGGATAAATGGCCGGAGCTAGCCACTTACGCCTTGGAGATCTTGTCATGCCCCGCAGCCAGCGTTCTGTCTGAACGTGTGTTCAGCGCTGCTGGTGGTGTGCTGACAGATAAGCGCACGCGGCTCTCCACTGATAATGTAGACAGACTCACGTTCATAAAGATGAACAAATCATGGATCCGAAACGACTTTTCTACCCCTGTGTCATCCTGGGGAGAGTAAAAGCTTGATGATTGTTTAAAATCACCCTACCAACCGTTTTAAGCTTTCAAATTACTAATCATGTTTATCTGTATCTTGACTGGAAAATAATTTGGGCTTTGTAGCAGTGTGCAGCACTGATCCTATTAGGCCATCTATAATAAGCTCCACCAGATTTAAAATAAAAAATAATTTTTAGCTGCATCTAGCCCGGAAAATAATTTTGGGGCTCCGAGATGCACAAGACACATAAGTGCCTTCTTGCTGCACTACCTGCAGCATGACCCTCATATTGTCAGAATTCGAAGTAATCATGACTACTGGGTTGCCACACTCTTAGATCCCCCAAACTTTTCGATCAACCTTTTCATTTTAATAAAGACCAAAAAAATGGTCATTTTTGAAATTATAAGCATTAGCAGGTTGTTAGAAACTGAAATCAAACAGTTTTCAACTCAAAACTTTATTCTAGGTGATGTTACATTTTCACAAAGGACCCCTTGTTCGAAAGGAGCTTCTGGACTCTCTCGTCCATTGAATTTGTCAGGTTTTGGATGGTTTCTGCTTCAATTGTTTTGCATGAGGACAGAATACCCTCCCAGAGCTGTTGCTTAGATGTGAACTGCCTCCCGCCATCATAGACACTCCTTTTAATGATGCTCCAAAGGTTCTGAATGGGGTAGAGGTCAGGGGAGCATGGGGGTCACACCATAAGTTTGTCCCCTTTTATGCCCATATCAGCCAGAGATGCAGATGTTTTATGTGCAGCATGAGATGATGCATTATCATGCAGAAAAATGATCTTGCTGTGAAATACACGGTTCTTCTTCTTGAACCATGGCAGGAAGTGCTGTTTGAGAAAATCCACATACATTATGGAGTTCATCTTCAGCGCCTTCAGGGATCCTAAAGGGGCCGACAATCTCTCTCCCCATGATTCCAGCCCAAAACATTACTCCACCTCCTCCTTGTTGGCGCTGTAGCCGTGTTTGCGTGGGGTGTCCATCAACCAGCCATCCTCCACTCCATCCATCTGGACCATCGAGCGCTGCACGGCACTCATCCGTGAACAAAACAGTTTTGAAATTAGTCTTCATGTAATGTTTGGCCCACTGGAGCCGTTTCTGCTTGTGTGAAGTGGATAGAGGAGGTCGACAGGATGGCATATGCACAGCTGCAAACCTCTGAAGGACCCTGCATCTTGTTGTTCGGGGGACGTTGGAGGCACAAGCAGCTTCAAAAACTTGTCTGCTGCTATGACAAGGCTTTTTTGCCGCTGCTCTTTCAACCTGACGTAATTGCCTGTAGGAAAGAGTCCTCAATTTGCCCTTATCAGCACGCACACGTGTGTACTGTGAATCAGCTACATACTTCTTGATTGCCAAGACACTTCATCCTGATCATCGCACAATGTTGATTGTAGTCATGCCTTGACCTAAACACTCCACAATTTGTTGCTTCTCAGCAGCCGACACATCCTTTTTCTTTCCCATTTTGGCAGAAAATGTAGGCTGCTGAATAATGTGAGAGAGCCTTCTTAAGTAGTCTTGCCTTTCATTGGACACACCTGACAAACTAATTAGCACTGGTGTCTGCAATTGCTTACAGTGATATAAAGAGCCCTGACACACATCACCATCAATGAGTTTAACTGACAAACAAACAAATTCTTCCCTTATCACTCCTAAACACTTTTTGCATAATAATTTGGAACACAGTGTACATGTGCTTTTCCACAAAACACCAGTGGTTCACGTAGTGAATCTTACAGTTCTAACTTGCCAACCGTGGTCTGTATGGAGTTGTTCAATAAAGGGCCCAAAATTAAGATAACATAGATGGGAGAGGTCTCTATGAATAGGAATTCCTAAGTATTTGATACCCTGTGAGGGCCAGGCAAAGGGAAAGTTGGACTGGATGGAATCCTATATGGATTTGGGGAGGGAGACATCGAGGGCCTCAGACTTCGCTGCATTGATTTTAAAATTTGACCATGTAACAAAGTGATCTATTTCAGCCATAACAGCATGGATGGATATATGTGATTGAGTGATATATACTAGGACATCATCAGCAAATAGAGAGCACTTGTACTCGGTGCCTCCCACCTCAATCCACCTAATATTGGGGTTATGGCGAATTGATGAGAGCAGGTGCTCCGTCACTAGGATGTATAAGAGAGGGGACAGAGAACATCCCTGCCTTGTCCCATTGGTGATTGTGAAAGGTGATGAAAATGTTCTGACGCGCCCCCTGGGCCTTGGGACACCCGGAGCCGGACCCTTTTTGGTGGATGCTGGTGGTTGTAGTCTCCGTGGCGGCAACCCGGTTCCGTGGCTCAGGGCGGTCAAACCAGTGGCGGAACTATTTATGTGGTTTTGATGTTTAAATGTCCGACTACGCCACCCGTGGATTGTGGTCAGAGTGAACCGCCGCTCCAGGGCAGACCGCTGAGGCTGGTGTTGTGGGTGCAGCAGAGCGTAGCATAACTCCCCACGGGAGGAGTATAGCCTCAGGGCAGTGTATGCGGAGGATGGGGGTGATGGTGCAGGGCAGCAGCAGTAATGACACGGAGTCAGTGATGCAGTCCAGGGCCTTTACTCACAGTTCTTATTATCCAGACCACGTCTGCAGGTAACGGCTGCCCACGTCGTACTGTGCTCACCAGGTGAGGGGCTCAGACAACTCCCAGATAACTTTGGAGCGCTTCACAGGACCCCCTTTGTGTGTCCTTTGTCTGGCCTTTCTTACCAACCCTTCTGTCCGGCTGCCTCGGGCCTCCTCTTGGTAAACTTGGCGCCAGTTTCCCTGACCCTATGTGGTGCCTTCCTAGCGGGTGTAGCGAGGGGCTGCGCCACATAAAATGTCACAGCCTCCTGTTTCTAGCTGAGGGTCATTTCCTGCCTCCACTAGTTTCGGGGACCGGTCTCCCCCTTTGGCCTGACCCCTCCACGCAGGTGGATTCTGGCGTGCGGTGGCGACTCGCCCGTCCGCACCCCTGAGATCCCTTCGTTCCTCGTTCCTGGAGCCTTCTCCGCTCCTCTTCCTTCCTTCTCCCTCTTCCAGGCCTGGGCCTCTGTTACTAGGCCCGCCTCCGGAGCAGAGCTCATGCAGAGCCCCTGCTCCCTGCCACTTCTGCTCAGACTTCTCTGCACTGAACTAAGATGGTGCCCACCTTTTATACTCCCTTCTCAATGCACCCAGGAACTGCTTCCTCCCTGCTCCTGCACTACAGGGTTCCCCTTCCTCAGTGTTCCCTCCACCCACTCCAGCCAGGGACAGGGACTGTCGTGCCCATCTCAGGGGCATATTGGTCGCCCTGCCCCACCGCAATGTGGTGTAATGCATGCAGGTGTCGGGTCCTGATCCACACTACATCCTTACCTGAGAGTGAGATATCACACCTCTGGGTGAGGTGCAATACCTCTGTAGCAACCGAGCCCTCAGGGTGCTACAGTTCCATTTATCTTCAGCCTAGGTGACGTATTGCGATACAGGGCCGTGATTTTGGCTATAAAAGGGTCCCCTAGACCCCTACCCCAAGCTTTTTAAGAGAATCATATATGGCGTGCCAGGAGACTCTATGGAATGCTTTCTCAGCATCCAACGAGAGTATCTAATTACAAATTTTAAACTGCATCTAGCCCAGGAAATACTTTGTGCCTAGTAGCAGGGTCTGCTAGTCAGCGGATTATCCCGGCTGTTAAGCAAGCTACACCACCTGTAGTTTGGACACTTCATTTTTTCAAAGGAAATGCTTCGGGACCACGGGATACTCAGTGAAGAGCATCAGGAGGCACCCCAAGGCATAGGGGCTGGGACTGGCAGTAGGATGCCTTGCGGTGGACAGCCGAGCTCGATCCTTATAAAAGCTTTTTAACTGCAGCAGCTTTAGTGGACGCTACTGGAGCTGGAATTACGCGGCTGCTGGCATGAGACTTGCCCTCCAATAGATCCTTGTAAATGGATTTAAAGTGTATTCATTCAAATTAGAGAGACAATTTAAATTAAAAAGCTTAGAGCTGCCTCCACCACAGGGGGGCTCGCTCGACCCACCAGCGGACAGGCACCAGTATTGGGAGAGGGGGGCTGGCCGTCAGGGTCCACCGCGCCTCTGGCACAAACCCGGCGACACGGAGGTGGCACGGACAGGAACGGACTGGCCGTGTCGGCTTCTCACTTTTTGGATTTTAGAAGGGCATGACATGCCTATATCTGTGTCTCCCCCTCCTTTTACTCCTCCACCTCTTTTCTTTTCGCATGACTATATGTACTTGTCACTTTTCCATGTGTTAGTTATGTCTTCTGAGCAGTTTGTCAGCTTCTGGACACCTTTGAAGGTGTTTTCTATGTGTTTCTATGTGTTTTTGTTTGCCTGCCATTGGTTTTAACGGTGTTCGAAGGTGTTCGACGAACAGTTCGACGAACAGTTCGGCGAACACACGGGTGTTCGACGAACCGAACCGAACTCGAACACTACGGGGGTGGCTCAACACTAATCAGGACCACGCCGGAGGGCCAGGGAGGTGAGTAAGCCTGCTTCGCTGCATGAAGAGGGAAGGGGACACCATGCAGGGGCGCCGGCCATAGCGCTGCAGTGAGCATGTTCACACTAACCGCTAAACAGACAAAACCTAAGACAGAGACAAAATGAACATATACCCTGCTGTAAGTAAATAAGTAAAAGCAAAAGTGCATTTAAATAACAGAGGGTACTTCGTAAACACCGTTTTTGATCAAGAAAACCGTAAAAGCCTTCTCATTATTAGTACTTGTCATTTCAGGTAACTTTATAAAGTAAACTATTATGGCCAAAAAACTGGCATAAAAATCTTTGAAAAGACACAAAATTTTGCAAGACTCGGAGTACATTCTAGACTAAGGAGATAACTCCTTAGATACCAGCCACCTCACTCCAGCCCATTGATATCTATATAGACGTTGGCTACCCACCTTTCTCCTATCCCAATGTCAGCTCTTGGCCTGTTATCAGTGCCAAAAAATCACCATTCCCAGCCCCCACATGTCACTGCTCTCAAAGCAGATATCCAAATCACTGCCCAGCCTTGTGCTTGTTCAATAGCTTTGTCATCTCTATATCAAAATATAATGATAAAAGTTGTAAATTGGCCCCCAGCGGTAGTCATGTAAGTGGTCCCCCATTTCCACATCGGGGCCAGCTACAGGTAATTGAGTGTTGTTGGTGGGTGTGTGCAACATTGTACCTGGATCTGCTGCTTTCATAGTTGGTACCATTGCACTTAGTGCAGTCCGCACCTGTTAACCATTTCATTCGATAAGCCAGACCAGTCCTTGAAAATAATGTCCATTTTATATTCGGCCAAACTGGTGAACAGGGGGTTACAGGTTATACATTCCACACAATACACTGGCTGCATTCTCAGAGTTACAGTCCTGCACCAGTCCTGTTCTATAAGGGTCAAGGACCCAGAACTTGGGTGTCCGTGTCATGGACTACACCCTGGCAGGCTCTCTGCCTAACTCCTTGTCTCACTGTCTGTAACCCGGAAATTGTTTTCTATAAAACTGTTCTAACCCCTCCCAACTAATGATCTAATCCCTGAATTTAACTATCTGATGTCTAAGCAATGTAATGTAAACTATATCCCTACCTATTGTATGGTTCCCCTAATGGACAGACCTCCTGCATCCCAGGGGCGGCCTTAGGCAGAGCCTATAGGAGAACCGGCATACAATAGTGGCCAAAGGGGTAAAACACAGCAAACAACTTTATCACATACATACGTGGTTAAAATTGCTGGTACCCCTCTTTAATGAAAGAAAAACCCACAATGGTCACAGAAATAACTTGAATCTGACAAAAGTAATAATAAATTAAAAATCTATAAAAGTGAACAAATGAAAGTCAGACATTGCTTTTCAACCCTGCTTCCACAGAATTTAAAAAATATTAAACTCATGAAATAGGCCTGGACAGCAATGATGGTACTCTTAACTTAATATTTTGTTGAACAACCTTTTGAGGCAATCACTGCAATCAAACGATTCCTGTAACTGTCAATGAGACTTCTGCACCTCTCGACAGGTATTTTGGCCCACTCCTCATGAGCAAACTGCTCCAGTTGTCTCGTGTTTGAAGGTTGCCTTTTCCAGACGGTATGTTTCAGCTCTTTCCAAAGATGCTCAATAGGATTTAGGTCAGGGCTCATAGAAGGCCACTTCAGAATAGTCCAATGTTTTCCTCTTCGCCATTCTTGGGTGTTTTTAGCTGTGTGTTTTTGGTCATTATCCTGTTGCAAGGCCCATGACCTGCGCCTGAGACCAAGCTTTCTGACACTGGGCAGCACATTTCTCTCTAGAATCCCTTGATAGTCTTGAGATTTCATTGTACCCTGAACAGATTCAAGACACCCTGTGCCAGATGCAGCAAAGCAGCCCCAGAACATAACAGAGCCTCCTCCATGTTTCACAGTAGGGACAGTGTTCTTTTCTTGATATGCTTCATTTTTCCGTGTGTGAACATAGAGCTTATGTGCCTTGCCAAAAACTTCCATTTTTGTCTCATCTGTCCATAGGACATTCTCCCAGAAGCTTTGTAGCTTGTCAACATATAGTTTGACAAATTCCAGTCTAGCTTGTTTATGATTTTTTTTTCAACAATGGTGTTCTCCTTGGTCGTCTCCCATTAAGTCCACTTTGGATCAAACAACGACGGATGGCGCGATCAGACACTGATGTTCCTTGAGCTTGAAGTTAACCTTTAATGTCTTTAGAAGTTATCCTGGGCTCTTTTGTAACCATTCGTATTATCCGTCTCTTTGATTTGTCATCAATTTTCCTCCTGCGGCCACGTCCAGGGAGGTTGGCTACAGTCCCATGGATCTTAAATTTCTGAATAATATGTGTAACTGTAGTCACAGGAACATCAAGCTGCTTGGAGATGGTCTTATAACCTTTACCTTTAACATGCTTGTCTACAATTTACTTTCTAATCTCCTGAGACAACTCTTTCCTATGCTTCCTCTGGTCCATGTTGAGTGTGGTACACACCATGTCACCAAACAGCACAGTGAGTATCTGTAGCCCTATATACAGGCCCACTGACAGATTACTAGATTGTAGACACCTGTGATGCTAATTAGTGGACACAACTTGATTTAACATGTCCCTTTTGTCACCTTATTTTCAGAGGTACCATCATTTCTGTCCAGGCCTATTTCATGAGTTTAATTTTTAATTTATTATTAGTTTTGTTAGATTCAAGTTATTTCTGTGACCATTGTGGGTTTTTTCTTTCATTAAACGACGGGTACCAACAATTTTGACCACGTGTGTAACTCATAACATACACATTCAATACTTTAACTCTATCAACACCCTGTTGACACGGCGTCTTGGTCAGCCCACCACCCTCCTACATGCCCCTACAGCAAAACATGGTAGTCTCTGACCACTCTATATATATATATATATATATATATATATATATATGATAACACAATTTAACCTCTTAAAACAAACCCTCCTTTTCTTCTCCCGTGAAGAGTAAATTGTCTTAGTAAATTTTGGTTGGACGATGGCAGAGCGACCCGACCGGCGTGTCCATGTCCAGTTTTTTAGCAGCAAGGCAACAGGTCCTTGAGTGATAACTGGCTGCAGGTGGCAAATGGTCAGCGAGGGAAAACAGTCCAGGACAAATACTGCAGAGCTATAGAGCTTCTGCTCAGAATGGCCTTAAACTCGACCACGCAGGTCGGCTTCCAGGAGAAAAACAAACCACAGAAAACAACGTTCACTTTTTTAACTTTTTAAAGTATTCATCCTGTAGCATTTGTACACAGGAATTTGAAGAGGGAGGGCAGTCCCATTTCCATGAGGCCCTAGGGAACCTCTCTCTCCCTTTGTCCACCTCCCGGATGTCAGTCCCGGACATCACAACGTTGGTAGAGTTGTGGATGAAGACACTTGGGGCGGCTGCTTGGGGTGCCGTAGCTGCAGGGGTTCTGGCCTCCTCGGCCTGGGTGGATGAGGAGACATTTGGCTCAGGGACATGGGTCTGTGTCCCCTTGTCTGTCTTTTGCACCGGTTTTTGTGTGTCGGAGTGCCGGCACATGGGCTGAGCAGGTGGGGGTGGGAATCGGTGGGCCCACTCAAATGCCGCCACCTTCTCACAGCGAATGGCCTCCTCAGCAGAAGATGGACGAGTGACGCCCACCGCATATCAGCCCTTGCGACACCAGACCTTCATAAAAAAGATCTTCTCTCCCATGCATAGATTGTGGAGGCAGTAAGGGAGCATGTCACTTTTAACTATCGCCCGGTTGACATATACCTAATCCCCTGTCCCCTGCTCTTAATAAATCTATACCCCCAGATGTGGTTAAAGTCCACCACGAGGCCTTCAGTGCATTGCTCCTCAAACGCAGCCCGTTTTGTTCCTGCCAGCCATTCTCTAGCTAGCGTATCGGCCTGTATCCTCTCCTCCACTACATCTGGAAGCTCCCGCAGAGAGCTGAAACCGAGGGAGGATGACCCCTCAGACATAGGGGGGTCCCAGCGCCAGTGATCCCAATAAAAGTCTATGGGCATGGCCCATGACAGGGACTTGGGTGCCGGCAAGGGAATGGGAGCAGACGGAGGGGTAGGGGTATGCCGAGGGTCACTGGAGCACGCAGGGGAAGCAGGGCAGGAAGGGGAAGATCTTCTTCCTCTTTGGCCAACTGAGGGGATTCAGACAGCCCAGGGGGAGTACACCAACCTGTTGAAGTTGGGTACTCTAGTGGCGGCATCTTGTTCTCTCCGTCCATTTGGCTCCAATATACTATGCGTATCTCATGCTGGATGAGGCCCAGCTCCGGACATGGCGTAGCCTTCCAGTGCGCGGCGGCCACCATGGGAACTTCCTCTTCTTCATGAAGAATTTTCCTGGTAGCATCCCCTGGGGTGGTGATATGGATCACCTCGTCATCCGACGTGCAGTCCATGTCTTCGGACTCATGGGTGAGGTAAACTTTATGACTCATTCTTGTTAGTAGTGAACACACATATGCTACGTAGTAATGCTATAAGCAGAATGGCGCCGACAAGTCACTTCCGGTGAGTTTTCTGCCCGATATGGTTCACCTTTCCGGTGGTCACACCAGTGACGCGGATGACATCTCTGCAGTCACTCATTTAGACTCCGCCTCTTGCCGCACCCACTAATCTCGTCATCTCTTACCAGGTGAGACCTCTCGTCCTGGTACGTGTCTTCTTCTGTGTGGTTCCACCTTTGCTGGGATGGATCTTGGATCGGTAATGCCTCATGGAGGTTGGTCGTCTGGTGGGCCGTGCACATTGTAAGAGACAAAAGGCGCGAAAACTAAGTATTGAATGCAGGGAGTGGTGGGTAGGAGAGTCAGCTCCCCAGTCTTCAATGCACTTTATTTCTGTATATTATCGCATGGAGCCTCCCTAGTTCGGGTCGTATCAAGGCATTTAGAAGAACTGAAGATCTCCAGCAATGCAGGTAACTTAAAATTCAAATTCTTTATTGGAATTGTTTAAAAGAGTAACTCCAAAAAGCAGCAACCACCATATAAATCTAGTTAGGATCACCAGATTTATATGGTGGTTGCTGTTTTTTGGAGTTACTCTTTTAAACAATTCCAATAAAGAAGTTGAATTTTAATGGGAATCTGTCACCCCCTTGGGACTTATCAGACCTCTAATATGGGCATACAGGTGATAGAAATGTGAATCTATACTTACCTGTATGTTCCATATTAGAGATCTGATTGCTTTGAAAATGCTTTTTATAAAAAATTATTTCACCTATGCTTGGCGTGCGGAGGACGCCAAAAAATCCCCGCCTACTTAATTAATTACAATATTCCCCCCCTCCCCTACACGTCACAGGGCCCTGTGACGTGCATTTGCCATGCCGAATCCCGCGCCGGGAAGGCAGAGTGAGTTGCAGAAGATCCCTGCTCCACAAGGATACACAGACTGCCAGAATTACCGCGCCTCGTGTACCAGGTAAATTGCGCAGGCGCGGGATCCGGCATGGAAACTGCACGTCACAGGGCCCTGTGACGTGCAGGGGAGGAGGGGAATATTGAAATTAATTAAGTACGAAGGGATTTCTTGGTGTCCCCGGACGCCAACAATAGGTAAAATGATTTTATAAAAAGCATTTTCAAAGCAATCCGATCTCTAATATGGAACATACAGGTACAGTTATATGAAAAAGTTTGGGCACCCCTATTCATCTTAAGCTTATTGTTTTATAAAAATTGGTGTTTTGCAACAGCTATTTCAGTTTGATATATGTAATAACTGTTGGACACAGTAATGTTTCTGCCTTGAAATGAGGTTTATTGTACTAACAGAAAATGTGCAATCAGCATTCAAACAAAATTTGACAGGTGCATAAGTATGGGCACCCTTATCATTTTCTTGTTTTAAATACACCTACCTACTTTTTACTGACTTACTAAAGCACTTTTTTTGGTTTTGTAACCTCATTGAGCTTTAAACTTCATAGCCAGGTGTATGCAATCATGAGAAAAGCTACTTAAAGTGGCCACTTGCAAGTTGTTCTCCTGTTTGAATCTCCTCTGAAGAGTGGCATCATGGGCTCCTCAAAACAACTGTCAAATGATCTGAAAACAAAGATTATTCAGCATAGTTGTTCAGGGGAAGGATACAAAAAGCTGTCTCAGAGATTTAACCTGTCAATTTCCACTGTGAGGAACATAGTAAGGAAATGGAAGAACACAGGGTCAGTTCTTGTTAAGGCCAAAAGTGGCAGGCCAAGAAAAACATCAGAAAGGCAGAGAAGAAGAATGGTGAGATCAGTCAAGGACAATCCTCAGACCACCTCCAGAGAGCTGCAGCATCAACTTGCTGCAGATGGTGTCACTGTGCATCGGTCAATTATACAACGCACTTTGCACAAGGAGAAGCTGTATGGGAGAGTGATGCGAAAGAAGCCATTTCTGCAAGCACGCCACAAACAGAGTCGGCTGAGGTATGCAAAAGCACATTTGGAGAAGCCAATTTCTTTTTGGAAGGAGGTCCTGTGGACTGATGAAACCAAGATTGAGTTGTTTGGTCATACAAAAAGGCGTTATGCATGGCGGCAAAAAAACACAGCATTCCAAGAAAAACACTTGCTACCCACAGTAAAAATTGGTGGAGGTTCCATCATGCTTTGGGGCTGTGTGGCCAATGCCGGCACCGGGAATCTTGTTAAAGTTGAGGGACGCATGGATTCCACTCAGTATCAGCAGATTCTTGACAATAATGTTCAAGAATCAGTGATAAAGTTGAAGTTACGCAGGGGATGGATCTTTCAGCAAGACAATGATGCAAAACACCGCTCCAAATCTACTCAGGAATTCATGCAGAGGAACAATTACAATGTTCTGGAATGGCCATCCCAGTCCCCAGACCTGAATATCATTGAACATCTGTGGGATCATTTGAAGAGGGCTGTCCATGCTCGGCGACCATCAAACTTAACTGAACTGGAATTGTTTTGTAAAGAGGAATGGTCAAAAATACCTTCATCCAGGATCCAGGAAATCATTAAAAGCTACAGGAAGCGATTAGAGGCTGTTATTTTTGCAAAAGGAGGATCTACTAAATATTAATGTCACTTTTCTGGTAAGGTGCCCATACTTATGCACCTGTCAAATTTTGTTTGAATGCAGATTGCACATTTTCTGTTAGTACAATAAACCTCATTTCAAGGCAGAAACATTACTGTGTCCAACAGTTATTACATATATCAAACTGAAATAGCTGTTGCAAAAACACCAATTTTTATAAAACAATAAGCATAAGATTAATAGGGGTGCCCAAACTTTTTCATATAACTGTAAGTATAGATTTACATTTCTATCACCTCTATGCCCATATTAGAGGTCTGATAAGTCCCAGGGGGGTGACAGATTACCTTTAACTTACTTGCATCACTGGAGATCTTCTCTTCCTCCTTTTGTCTCTTAACACGCCCACGATGGGCAGGAGCTCTCCTCAGATCCGCGGTAATCGCCATCTTGGAAATCATGTCACCATCCGCCATTTTGGCACTTAAGTCATTGTTCGCCATTTTCTTCGGCTGCGTGTTCATCTCGCACATTGTTAAATTAAATGCATGCATATGAATCATCTCATAAAAAAGTCCGGCAGCGACATCGGGGATCGGGGGATGGGGATCTCGGCGGGTCCAGTGGCCCCTCGTGGAGGGGGGAAGTACTGTCATGCCTCTGGATTTGATCCGACGGTCCAGTGCTCTTCTGTCGGCATCTCTGTCTGCTGCCGGGTGCTGATTACCTTTTGCCTTTGTCAATTCTTTTCGGACAGCAGGTGTTTTTAATTTGTTGTCTAGCCTATTCTATCACAATTCAGGTGCAACTATTAAAAACCTACCCCCTGCTGGTCTTCTCTGCTGGTGATAGTCTTTAGTGGAATCTGTTTGGAGTTCTAGTCCTATTTCTGAGTATCTAGGCCAGTCAGATAAGTGTATTGCTGGTGTTTCTTTCTTACGCTGCACTCTCCATCAATTCCTTAGGAGGTACTGATACATTTGAGGTCTTCTAGGAAGCCAGGTCTGAGTGGTCTTCTCTAGATTTTACCTTCAGGGTTTATCCAGGCATCGCTGAAGCCGCTAGGACCTGCATTACTGGATACTATAGTCTGTATAGGAACTGGGTGGGGTTTGTGTAGCTTTCTCATAGCTAGATCCTTTATCCCAGTGTTTAGTATCATGTGTGCATAACAGTGTATCCTATGTGATATACAGTACAGACCAAAAGTTTGGACACACCTTCTCATTTAAAGATTTTTCTGTATTTTCATGACTATGAATATTGTACATTCACACTGAAGGCATCAAAACTATGAATTAACACATGTGGAATTATATACTTAACAAAAAAGTGTGAAACAACTGAAAATATGTCTTATATTCTAGGTTCTTCAAAGTAGCCACCTTTTGCTTTGATGACTGCTTTGCACACTCTTTGCATTCTCTTGATGAGCTTCAAGAGGTAGCCACTGGAAATGGTCTTCCAACAATCTTGAAGGAGTTCCCAGAGATGCTTAGCACTTGTTGGCCCTTTTGCCTTCACTCTGTGGTCCAGCTCACCCCAAACAATCTCGATTGAGTTCAAGTCTGGTGACTGTGGAGGCCAGGTTATCTGGCGTAGCACCCCATCCCTCTCCTTCTTGGTCAAATAGCCCTTACACAGCCTGGAGGTGTTTTTGGGGTCATTGTCCTGTTGAAAAAGAAATGATGGTCCAACTAAACGCAAACCTGGATGGAATAGCATGCCGCTGCAAGATGCTGTGGTAGCCATGCTGGTTCAGTATGCCTTCAATTTTGAATAAATACCCAACAGTGTCACCAGCAAATCACCCCCACACCATCACACCTCCTCCTCCATGCTTCACGGTGGGAACCAGGCATGTAGAGTCCATCCGTTCACCTTTTCTGCGTCGCACAAAGATACGGTGGTTGGAACCAAAGATCTCAAATTTGGACTCATCAGACCAAAGCACAGATTTCCACTGGTCTAATGTCCATTCCTTGTGTTCTTTAGCCCAAACAAGTCTCTTCTGCTTGTTGCCTGTCCTTAGCAGTGGTTTCCTAGCAGCTATTTTACCATGATGGCCTGCTGCACAAAGTCTCCTCTTAACAGTTGTTGTAGAGATGTGTCTGCTGCTAGAACTCTGTGTGCCATTGACCTGGTCTCTAATCTGAGCTGCTGTTAACCTGCGATTTCTGAGGCTGGTGACTCGGATAAACTTATCCTCAGAAGCAGAGGTGACTCTTGGTCTTCCTTTCCTCGGGCAGTCCTCATGTGAGCCAGTTTCTTTGTAGCGCTTGATGGTTTTTGCAACTTCACTTAGGGACACTTTCAAAGTTTGCCCAATTTTTCGCACTGACTGACCTTAATTTCTTAAAGTAATGAAGGCCACTAGTTTTTCTTTACTTAGCTGCTTTTTTCTTGCCATAATGCTAATTCTAACAGTCTATTCAGTAGGACTATCAGCTGTGTTTCCACCAGACTTCTGCACAACACAACTGATGGTCCCAACACCATTTATAAGGCAAGAAATTCCACTTATTAAACCTGACAGGGCACACCTGTGAAATGAAAACCATTTCGGTGACTACCTCTTGAAGCTCATCAAGAGAATGCAAAGAGTGTGCAAAGCAGTCATCAAAGCAAAAGGTGGCTACTTTGAAGAACCTAGAATATAAGACATATTTTCAGTTGTTTCACATTTTTTGTTAAGTATATAATTCCACATGTGTTAATTCATAGTTTTGATGCCTTCAGTGTGAATGTACAATTTTCATAGTCATGAAAATACATAAAAATATTTAAATGAGAAGGTGTGTCCAAACTTTTGGTCTGTACTGTATATGCAGCAGTCTCAGTGTCTCCAATGTGGTGTATATAAAGCAAACTCAGTGTATCCTATATCATGTATTTCCAGCAGTCTCAGTGTATCCTATGTGTTGTTTACAACAGTCTCAGTGTATTCTATGTGATGTATATACAGCAATCTCAGTGTGCCCTATGTTATATATAGTCAGCAGTCTCACTGTATCCTTTGTGATGTATACAGCTATCTCAGTATCTCCTATGTGATGTAAACAGCAATCTCAGTGTCTCAAATGTGATTTATATATAGCAGCCTTGGTGTCTCCTATGTAATGTATACAGCAGAGTCTTGGTGTCTCCGATGTGATGTATACAGCAGTGTATACAGTACAGACCAAAAGTTTGGACACACCTTCTCATTTAAAGATTTTTCTGTATTTTCATGACTATGAAAATTGTACATTCACACTGAAGGCATCAAAACTATGAATTAACACATGTGGAATTATGTGCTTACAAAAAAGTGTGAAACAACTGAAAATATGTCTTATATTCTAGGTTCTTCAAAGTAGCCTCCTTTTACTGTGATGACTGCTTTGCACACTCTTGGCATTCTCTTGATGAGCTTCAAGAGGTAGTCACCGGAAATGGTTTTCACTTCACAGGTGTGCCCTGTCAGGTTTAATAAGTGGGATTTCTTGCCTTATAAATGGGGTTGGGACCATCAGTTGTGTTGTGTAGAAGTCTGGTGGATACACAGCTGATAGTCCTACTGAATAGACTGCTAGAATTTGTATTATGGCAAGAAGAAAGCAGCTAAGTAAAGAAAAACGAGTGGCCATCATTACTTTAAGAAATGAAGGTCAGTCAGTGCGAAAAATTGGGAAAACTTTGAAAGTGCCCCCAAGTGCAGTTGCAAAAACCATCAAGTGCTACAAAGAAACTGCCTCACATGAGGACCTCCCCAGGAAAGGAAGACCAAGAGTCACCTCTGCTTCTGAGGGTAAGTTTATCCGAGTCACCAGCCTCAGAAATCACAGGTTAACAGCAGCTCAGATTAGAGACCAGGTCAATGCCACACAGAGTTCTAGCAGCAGACACATCTCTTCAACAACTGTTAAGAGGAGACTTTGTGCAGCAGGCCTTCATGGTAAAATAGCTGCTAGGAAACCACAGCTAAGGACAGGCAACAAGCAGAAGAGACTTGTTTAGGCTTAAGAACACAAGGAGTGGACATTAGACCAGTGGAAATCTGTGCTTTGGTCTGATGAGTGCAAATTTGAGATCTTTGGTTCCAACCACCGTGTCTTTGTGCGACGCAGAAAAGGTGAATGGATGGACTCTACATGCCTGGTTCCCACCGGGAAGCATGGAGGAGGAGGTGTGATGGTGTGGGGGTGCTTTGCTGGTGACACTGTGGTGGATTTATTCAAAATTAAAGGCATACTGAACCAGCATGGCTACCACAGCATCTTGCAGCGGCATGCTATTCCATCCGGTTTGCGTTTAGTTGGACCATCATTTATTTTTCAACAGGACAATTACCCCAAACACACCTCCAGGTTGTGTAAGGGCTATTTGACCAAGAAGGAGAGTGATGGGGTGCTACGCCAGATGACCTGGCCTCCACAGTCACCAGACCTAAACCCAATCGAGATGGTTTGTGGTGAGCTGGACCCCAGAGTGAAGGCAAAAGGGCCAACAAGTGCTAAGCATCTCTGGGAACTCCTTCAAGATTGTTGGAAGACCATTTCCGGTGACTACCTCTTGAAGCTCATCAAGACAATGCCAAGAGTGTGCAAAGCAGTCATCAAAGCAAAAAGTGGCTACTTTGAAGAGCCTAAAATATAAGACATATTTTTAGTTGTTTCACACTTTTTTGTTAAGTATATAATTCCACATGTGTTAATTCATAGTTTTGATGCCTTCAGTGTGAATGTACAATTTTCATAGTCATGAAAATACAGAAAAATCTTTAAATGAGAAGGTGTGTCCAAACTTTTGGTCTGTACTGTATGTGCTTGAGTTCTATAAATGTTATGTGAACTGTGATGAATTTCCCACTTTGAGGAGACATGCATTGTAATATCCATCTGTTTTCAGAACAACTCACTGCAGGGAACACTTCTTTTCCAAACTTATCATCGCAAAGAGTCAACTGTGCTCCAGTCGACATAAACTTGGAAATGCAGTTGTGAATAGCAACATCATCAATAGCACCTAACATCACACACCTCACTAAAGAGAAGCAGTTTCAGCCATCACACTATGGGTGAGTTATTTAAATGTTTGACCAAGTATAACAGGCTAGTTTGTAAGTTGATGATTTTGTATGGCCCCGGAGTGATGCTATGAAAATTCATATGGCCTCTGGCAGAAAATAAGATTTTCCACCACTGCTTGAAATCAAGACAAAATTGAGCTGTTTTTTTCAAAGTGAATGGTGAGTTCAGGAGGAAGGCAGAGGGGAATAAGTGGCTCATAAGTGGAGAAAGAAGATTTCTCTGATTACAATGTTTCTTATATTTACTTGTACTATTGATATGTAAATTGTAATTAATTGAGGGGGAGCATGTAATTGTAACCAATTGAGGGATAGGGATGGTGGGAGAGAGGACATGTAAGTGCAATCAATTATTGGGGTGGAAAAGAGAGGGAATGTACCGTATTTTTCGGACTATAAGACGCACTGGACCATAAGACGCACCCCAAATTTTTGGGTGGAATATAGAAAAAAAATATTTTTATAAGATGAGGGTCCATCTTATAGTCTTAATAGGTACAGTATCTTACCTGGGGGGCGGTAGAGCGAGGGTCACAGGAGGCAGGGTCCTTCAGGAATCCGGTGCTCCAGCAGCGGGGAGTTGCAGTGGAGCAGGGCCCGCAGTTCCCTCAATCAGGAACCTGGCGGCTGCAGCAGAAGAAATGGCTGGGGGCCTGTGCCTGGCTTGAGCCCGGGGTCTGGCTGGGGCCGGTGCCTGGCTAGGGCCCGGGGCCAGGCTGGGGGCCTGGCTGAGGACTGGGTGCCTGCATGAGGCCCGGTGTATGGCTGGGGCCCGGAACGTGGGCCTTGCTGAGGGCCGGTGTTTGGCGATCGGGGCCTGCCTGAGGGCCAGGACCGGGGTCTGGCTGCGTGCCACCGAGGCCTGCCTGGGAACTGGGACCGGTGGTGGTGGTGGCAGCAGCAAAGGAGGAGGAGGTGAGATGCTGCGGGTGTCTGGCTGGGAGCCGGCGCGGGTTGGACTGGATGCGGGCAGTGTCTGGCAGGTTTCAGGTGTGCGCGGCCATCTTCCTGAAGCTGTGATCTACAGGAAAATGGCCGCCCAAGCTACAAGTCAGCGCATGCGCCAGCTCGGGCGGCCATTTTCCTGGGGATCACAGCTTCAGGAAGATGGCCGCGCATAACGGAAACCTGCGCAGCATCTCACCTCCTTCTCCTTTGCTGCTGCCCCCGCCACCGGTTTCTTGAAGGAGGGAGGCCCCGCAATCCCGCTCCACCACCATGGCAGATACACAACGTTCGAACCATAAGATGCACCCCCCATTTTCCTCCCAAATTTGGGGAAGGGAGGGAGTGCGTCTTATGATCCGGAAAATACGGTAATTGTAATGAATTGGGGGAGAACACAAGACAGGGATTTGTAATGATTTAAGGGAAACAGTACAATTTCTAAATCATTTATATTTTTAATTGGGGGATGGAAAAGAGGCTAATTATAATTAATGATGGTCATAGTGCTGGCTTAACAATTGATATTTTGAGTGGTGGGGTACACAGAGACAAATTATATACACTGAGAGAGAGTAGAGTTAAAGAAAAAGCTGTATACGTACCCAAGTGAGTTAACCAGTATACACCAACTTTGGGAACGTGTAGAAGAGACCTGTGATCTGATTTCGGTTGAGACTTGCTTGAATCTGATCCAGATCATGCCCAGAAGGATTCAGGTAGTGTTGAAAGCCAAAGGTGGATTTACAAAATGCGAACAAAATAATAAATATTAAATTAAAATTTAGATTTTTAGGAGCAAAACAGTAACAATGCAGTAACATGATATAATCTGCATAACTAATCATATGCAAAAAAGTTGCAAGTCAAATGTATGTATAAGATAGCCAAGATGATTGTATATAAAATGATGGTACTCTCACACTTGAAGCAGTAGTGAGATATGGAACCAGAAAGTCAAAAGTTCAAAACATTGTTACCCTTTTGCTCATCAGTGAATTTGCATTGTGATGCATACTTGCATTCAGAGGAGCACTCTGGGTATTTTTTTTTATTCAGGAGGCAAATGTCTGTAAATATATCCTCCTCCTTATATATACAGTGCTGCTCACCATTATTGGCACCCCTTCATTTTTTTCCTAATTAATACTTGTTTGCATAACCATTTGGCATTGCTGACAGCCTCCAATCGTTTCTTGTAGCCACCTATAAGCTTCTTGCACTTCCCAGCTGGAATTTTCTCCCACTATTCCTTTGCAGTTTGTTCAAGCTCTTGAATGTTTGCAGGGTTCTTTTTCTCAATGGCAGATTTCAGCTCACCCCAAAGATTTTCAATGGGATTGAGGTCAGGGCTCATTGCTGGCCATTTTAAAACATTCCATTTTTTCTTTTTCAACCATTCCTGTGTGCTTTTGGATGTGTGCTGTTATGCACACGCCCGGACTGACTGGCGTGTGCCGGTGTTGTGGTTCCACTGGACCATGGACCGGAGAGTGCCTGGAGGGGCGTGACTAAGTATCTGGCCGATCCGACCAAGGTGGCACGACGGCATACGACGCCAGTGCACCAGGGAGAAACCGGGCAGAGGGACCAGGTGCTACTCCAGGTCAAACTCCGGACACGGGGGTTGACCCACACTGGAATTACTGGAACAGGCAGGTTAGGCTGGCACAGACTGGTGGATGTAAGCAAACACGGCAGGTATGCAGAGGGGTGGATACAGGCGAGTATGCAGGCAGGGAGGTACTGGCCGAAAGGACGGGCTGGAGCACAGAAAGGTTAAGACCCAGTACAGACTGGGTCACAGAACCGCAGATGCGGTAGACAACCACAGCAGAGAGGGAACGCCCAAAGCGGTGGGCAAGAACAGAGCAGGACGGGGCTGCAGGAGCAGCGAGCACAAGCAGGGCAGGACAGGACTGCCGGAGCAGCGGGCAGAAGCAGGGCAGGACAGGACTGCCGGAGCAGCGGGCAGAAGCAGGGCAGGACAGGACTGCCGGAGCAGCGGGCAGAAGCAGGGCAGGACAGGACTGCCGGAGCAGCGGGCAGAAGCAGGGCAGGACAGGACTGCCAGAGCAGCGGGCAGAAGCAGGGCAGGACAGGACTGCCGGAGCAGCGGGCAGAAGCAGGGCAGGACAGGACTGCCGGAGCAGCGGGCAGAAGCAGGGCAGGACAGGACTGCCGGAGCAGCGGGCAGAAGCAGGGCAGGACAGGACTGCCGGAGCAGCGGGCAGAAGGGTAAGAGGGGAGCAAGGCTGCCGGAGCAGTGAGCAAGGAGTCAGAGCAGGACGGACAGGGCTCTGTTCACACGGAACAGACAGGAAGGGAAAGGCAGAGCCAGATACCCACAGGGTACTTGCAGTGAAGTAGCGAGGGGACCACAAACTCACAAACGGGAGTACAGAGACAACAAGCAGGAGTTAGGTACGAGTTCAGACTCTGCAGAAAAAGGAAAGGAACGGACATAGAGGCAAAACAGGTAAAGGATAGGAGAGAGTTCAGACTGGAACTGAGTGTACGGAAGAGACCGACACTGCAGCGGGATACAGGAGCGGGTCTGGGAATACGGCCCCCAGAGAGGCGGGACGAACAGGCAAGGAGCGTGTTCAGACAGGACAGACAAGATACAGGAACGGATCTAGGTAATCGGCCCCTAGAAGGCGGGAGGAACAGGCTAGGAGCGTGTTCAGACAGGCCTGGAAATACAGCCTCCAGGAAAGGCAGCAGGCAAGAGTACACAGACAGGACTCAGTTCAGACACAGGAACTGATACTGCAAGACAGGAGAAATAGACAGGACTCAGTTCAGACAGGAACAGATACCGCAAGACAGGAGAAATAGACAGGACTCAGTTCAGACAGGAACAGATACCGCAAGGCAGGGACACAGACAGGACTCAGTTCAGACACGGGAACTGATACCGCAAGGCAGGAGACATAGACAGGACTCAGTTCAGACACGGGAACAGATACTGCAAGACAGGAGAAATAGACAGGACTCAGTTCAGACAGGAACAGATACCGCAAGGCAGGGACACAAACAGGACTCTGTTCAGACGGGAACAGATACCACAAGGCACAGACAGGCAGATCTAGGAATACGGCCCATAGAAGGCGAAAGAACAGGCAAGAAGCGTGTTCACAAGAACAGACCACAGTTCAGACAAAGAACTGGAAAACAGGCAGGAAAACAGGATAGGACCTGGCATGTCAGAGACAAAAAGCCGACTGACAGGACACAATGCTCAGGCGCCATCTTGAGGAAGAAGGTGGTATAAATACCCAAAGATGGACAGCAATAGGCTGAAGGTGCAACAGGGGCGTGTCCACAGCAGGTACAAGAAACAGGAAGTTCAGCGGGCGTCGCCCTATGCAGCCAAAACAGACAAACAGACAGCAAGGAGGGAAGCCAGAGAGACATTCTGGACTGGAGATCAAGTGCGCGCTCTTGCACAGTGGGAGATGGACCACCATGCAAGGACGCCGCCAGGTATGTTACAGTACCCCCCCCCTTACGCCCCCTCTTCTTCAGGCCTGCCAGAATCTTCCGCAGGGAATTCGAGGACCAGTCGTTCACTTCAAGGAGATCACTTCCACTGTCCACAGGAAAAATTGATCTCATCTGGTTAGCTAGGATGCTACCTCCTATCCAGCCATCCCTAGCAACAGACGAAACGGGTGGAGTACCAGGAACAGCACACAAGGAAGTCTCTCTCCACATATTTTCAGGTGGCACCCCAGAGGGTACAGGAGACGACTGGAAGTCCTTCACCGGGTTGGAGGGGGACAGAGACTTGGGGGTAATCTCTGCTTCAAGGTACATCTTGTCAAGCTCACAGGAAGAAATAGACGGGTTATCAGGTACATAATGAGGAAAAGTCACTGTCTCTTTGTTATCTGGTGGTACCCCGGAGAATTCAGGAAACAACTGGAGGTCCTCCGCCGGGTCAGAAGAGTGCAGAGGCTCAGAGAAAACATCTGCTTCAGAGTACACTAGGTCGGACTCACTGGAGGAAGCAGGCGAGGTATCGGGTACCGAGTATAGGAAAGTCTCTGTCCATTCACCACCAGGTGGCACCCCGAAGGGTTCTGGAGACAACTGGAGGTCCTCCGCCTGGTCAGAGGGGTGTAGAGACTCAAGGGTAACCTCTGCTTCAGAGTACACAAGGTCGGACTCACTGGACGAAGCAAGCGAGGTATCAGATCCAGGATATAGGAAAGTCTCTGTCCATTCACCACCAGGTGGCACCCCGAAGGGTTCTGGAGACAACTGGAGGTCCTCCGCCTGGTCGGAGGGGTGTAGAGACTCGGGATTAAGCTCTGCTTCGGAGTACACTAGGTTGGACTCACTGGACGAAGCGAGCGAGGTATCAGGTACAGAGTAAAGGAGAGTCTCTGTCCTTTCGCTACCAGGTAGCACCCCGAAGGGTTCTGGAGACAACTGGAGGTCCTGCGCCTGGTCGGAGGGGTGTAGAGACTCGGGAGTAACCTCTGCTTCGGAGTACACTAGGTTGGACTCACTGGACGAAGCGAGCGAGGTATCAGGTACAGAGTTTAGGAGAGTCTCTGTCCTTTCGCTACCAGGTAGCACCCCGAAGGGTTCTGGAGACAACTGGAGGTCCTCCGCCTGGTCGGAGGGGTGTAGAGACTCGGGGGTAACTACCACTTTGGGGTACCCATTGTCAGGCTCACAGGACGAAGCGGACAAAGTATCGAGTACCGAGTGTAGAGAAGTCTCTCTCCATTTGTCATCGAGTGGTATCCCGGAGGATTCAGGAGGCAACAGGGGGTCCTCCGGCAGGTAGTAGAGGTGCACAGACTCAGAGGTAACCACAGCTTTGGAGCATCCTTGGACATGCACACCGGTTAAAGTGGGTGAAGCATCTGATGCTGGGTGCAGGAAGTTCTCCTGTGTGGAGTCTGGATGGGCAGAAGTCTCTTCGGGCAGGAGAACCGGAGCACTACCCACGCACATTACCCGTTGAGGCTTCTCCGGGATACAGGGAGATGAAGCTTCAGTAGGGACTTCAAGGTTGGGGTCAGGAGGTCTCAGGGAGGACAGACCCTGGCGTGACGGCTTGCCTCTACGTCTAGCACGTCTGGACTGCCTCTTGAGGTTGGGAGAAGTATTCCGGAAAGCGTAGTCACCCTGTGAGGATTCTGGGTGGGCAGTAGTCTCATTGGGCTGGAGGACTATTGCGCTACCCACACACATTACCCATCGGGGCTGCTCCGGGATATTGGGAGGTGAAGCTTCAGCAGGAGCCTCCGGGTTAGGATCATCGAAGACCATTAGAAAGGCCACCAGGAAGGCCATTAGGTCCAGGAGGATCGGATCCCGTGTTTCATATAGGGGGTTGATCCATTCCAAGGCATCACCCGCCAGGTAAGACATAATGAATGCCACCTTAACCCGATCGGTGCGAAAACATAGAGGGTAGAACTTGAAGTGTAGCATGCATTGCTCCACAAATGCACGACTTTGTCTAGGATCCCCATAATAACGTAGCGGATCCGCAGGAACGAGAGCAGATAGATCCATCTGGACGGGTGCGTAAGTCGCCTGGAACTCAGCTGAGAAAAAAAAAAAAAAAATTTATTTATTTATTTTTAATGCATGTATTCGCTGGAAAACTTCTCAGAGAGCGAAGGCCGTGGGGCTCAACGGGAACCATGGCCTGAGCATGCTGTTATGCACACGCCCGGACTGACTGGCGTGTGCCGGTGTTGTGGTTCCACTGGACCATGGACCGGAGAGTGCCTGGAGGGGCGTGACTAAGTATCTGGCCGATCCGACCAAGGTGGCACGACGGCATACGACGCCAGTGCACCAGGGAGAAACCGGGCAGAGGGACCAGGTGCTACTCCAGGTCAAACTCCGGACACGGGGGTTGACCCACACTGGAATTACTGGAACAGGCAGGTTAGGCTGGCACAGACTGGTGGATGTAAGCAAACACGGCAGGTATGCAGAGGGGTGGATACAGGCGAGTATGCAGGCAGGGAGGTACTGGCCGAAAGGACGGGCTGGAGCACAGAAAGGTTAAGACCCAGTACAGACTGGGTCACAGAACCGCAGATGCGGTAGACAACCACAGCAAAGAGGGAACGCCCAAAGCGGTGGGCAAGAACAGAGCAGGACGGGGCTGCAGGAGCAGCGAGCACAAGCAGGGCAGGACAGGACTGCCGGAGCAGCGGGCAGAAGCAGGGCAGGACAGGACTGCCGGAGCAGCGGGCAGAAGCAGGGCAGGACAGGACTGCCGGAGCAGCGGGCAGAAGCAGGGCAGGACAGGACTGCCGGAGCAGCGGGCAGAAGCAGGGCAGGACAGGACTGCCAGAGCAGCGGGCAGAAGCAGGGCAGGACAGGACTGCCGGAGCAGCGGGCAGAAGCAGGGCAGGACAGGACTGCCGGAGCAGCGGGCAGAAGCAGGGCAGGACAGGACTGCCGGAGCAGCGGGCAGAAGCAGGGCAGGACAGGACTGCCGGAGCAGCGGGCAGAAGGGTAAGAGCGGAGCAAGGCTGCCGGAGCAGTGAGCAAGGAGTCAGAGCAGGACGGACAGGGCTCTGTTCACACGGAACAGACAGGAAGGGAAAGGCAGAGCCAGATACCCACAGGGTACTTGCAGTGAAGTAGCGAGGGGACCACAAACTCACAAACGGGAGTACAGAGACAACAAGCAGGAGTTAGGTACGAGTTCAGACTCTGCAGAAAAAGGAAAGGAACGGACATAGAGGCAAAACAGGTAAAGGATAGGAGAGAGTTCAGACTGGAACTGAGTGTACGGAAGAGACCGACACTGCAGCGGGATACAGGAGCGGGTCTGGGAATACGGCCCCCAGAGAGGCGGGACGAACAGGCAAGGAGCGTGTTCAGACAGGACAGACAAGATACAGGAACGGATCTAGGTAATCGGCCCCTAGAAGGCGGGAGGAACAGGCTAGGAGCGTGTTCAGACAGGCCTGGAAATACAGCCTCCAGGAAAGGCAGCAGGCAAGAGTACACAGACAGGACTCAGTTCAGACACAGGAACTGATACTGCAAGACAGGAGAAATAGACAGGACTCAGTTCAGACAGGAACAGATACCGCAAGACAGGAGAAATAGACAGGACTCAGTTCAGACAGGAACAGATACCGCAAGGCAGGGACACAGACAGGACTCAGTTCAGACACGGGAACTGATACCGCAAGGCAGGAGACATAGACAGGACTCAGTTCAGACACGGGAACAGATACTGCAAGACAGGAGAAATAGACAGGACTCAGTTCAGACAGGAACAGATACCGCAAGGCAGGGACACAAACAGGACTCTGTTCAGACGGGAACAGATACCACAAGGCACAGACAGGCAGATCTAGGAATACGGCCCATAGAAGGCGAAAGAACAGGCAAGAAGCGTGTTCACAAGAACAGACCACAGTTCAGACAAAGAACTGGAAAACAGGCAGGAAAACAGGATAGGACCTGGCATGTCAGAGACAAAAAGCCGACTGACAGGACACAATGCTCAGGCGCCATCTTGAGGAAGAAGGTGGTATAAATACCCAAAGATGGACAGCAATAGGCTGAAGGTGCAACAGGGGCGTGTCCACAGCAGGTACAAGAAACAGGAAGTTCAGCGGGCGTCGCCCTATGCAGCCAAAACAGACAAACAGACAGCAAGGAGGGAAGCCAGAGAGACATTCTGGACTGGAGATCAAGTGCGCGCTCTTGCACAGTGGGAGATGGACCACCATGCAAGGACGCCGCCAGGTATGTTACATGTGCTTTGGGTCATTGTCTTGCTGGAGGGCCCATGATCTTCAACTCAAACCAAGTTTTCTTACACTGGGTAGGACATTTTGCTCTAAAATCTCTTGATAATTGTAATGCACACACCCGGACTGACTGGCGTGTGCGTGATTAGTGATTCCACTGTGCCATGAACCGGAGAGTGCCTAGAAGGGCGTAACTAAGTATCTGCCCGATCCGACCAAGGTCGCACGACGGCATACGACGCCAGTGCACCAGGGAGGAACCGAGCAGAGGGACCAGGTGCCACTCCAGGTCAGACCCCGGACACGGCTTTTGACCCACACCGGGGAATACAAGAACAGGCAGGCTAGAGCGCAGGCTGGGTAGGGTCCAGTACAGACTGGGAGACGGGTTCAGAGCCGCAGATGCGGTAATCAAGCAGAGCAAAGCGAAACCGCAGGTGCAGTAGACAAGGCCGTGCAGAGCGAAACCGCAGACGCGGTAGACAAAGCTGAGCAGAGCGAAACCGTAGACGCGGTAGACTAGGCTGAGCAGAGCGAAACCGCAGACGCGGTACACAAGGCTGGGCAGAGCGAAACCGCAGACGCGGTAGACAAGGCTGAGCAGAGCGAAACCGCAGACGCGGTGGACAAGGCTGAGCAGAGCGAAACCGCAGACGCGGTAGACAAGGCTGAGCAGAGCAAAACCGCAGACGCGGTAGACAAGGCTGAGAAGAGCAAAACCGCAGACGCGGTAGACAAGGCTGAGCAGAGCAAAACCACAGACGCAGTAGACAAGGCTGAGCAGAGCGAAACCGCAGACGCGGTAGACAAGGCTGAGCAGAGCAAAACCGCAGATGCGGTGGACAAGGCCGAGCAGAGCAACACCGCTGATGCGGTGGACAAGGCCGAGCAGAGCAACACCGCAGACGCGGTGGACAAGGCCGAGCAGAGCAAAACCGCAGACGCGGTAGACAAGGCTGAGAAGAGCAAAACCGCAGACGCGGTAGACAAGGCTGAGCAGAGCAAAACCGCAGACGCGGTAGACAAGGCCGAGCAGAGCAAAACCGCAGACGCGGTAGACAAGGCTGAGCAGAGCAAAACCGCAGATGCGGTAGACAAGGCCGAGCAGAGCAAAACCGCAGACGCGGTAGACAAGGCCGAGCAGAGCAAAACCGCAGACGCGGTGGACAAGGCCGAGCAGAGCAAAACCGCAGACGCGGTGGACAAGGCTGAGAAGAGCAAAACCGCAGACGCGGTGGACAAGGCTGAGCAGAGCGAAACCGCAGACGCGGTAGACAAGGCCGAGCAGAGCGAAATCGCAGACGCGGTAGACAAGGCTGAGCAGAGCGATACCGCAGACGCGGTAGACAAGGCTGAGCAGAGCAAAACCACAGACGCGGTGGACAAGGCCGAGCAGAGCAAAACTGCAGACGCGGTGGACAAGGCCGAGCAGAGCAAAACCGCAGACGCGGTGGACAAGGCTGAGCAGAGCAAAACCGCAGACGCGGTGGACAAGGCTGAGCAGAGCGAATCCGCAGACGCGGTAGACAAGACTGAGCAGAGCGAAACCGCAGACGCAGTAGACAAGGCTGAGCAGAGCGAAACCGCAGACGCGAAAGACAAGGCTGAGCAGAGCAAAACCGCAGACGCGGTGGACAAGGCCAAGCAGCGCAACACCGCTGACGCGGTGGACAAGGCCGAGCAGAGCAGCACCGCAGACGCGGTGGACAAGGCCGAGCAGAGCAAAACCGCAGACGTGGTGGACAAGGCCGAGCAGAGCAAAACCACAGATGTGGTGGACAGGGCTGAGCAGAGCAAAACCGAAGACGCGGTGGACAGGGCTGAGCAGAGCAAAACCGCAAGTGCGGTGGACAAGGCTGAGCAGGCAGGAACTGCTGAAGCGGTAAGTAAGACAGGACAGAGATAAATCGCAGAAGCGGTAAACAAAGACAAAGCAAAGGGGACAGGGCTCTGTTCACACGGAACAGACTGGAAAAGAAAGGCAGAACCAGATACACACAAGGTACTTGCAAAGAAGTAGCGAAAGGACTCCAACTCACAAACGGAAGTACAATGACAACGAGTAAAAGTTAGGTGCAGGTTCAGACTCTACAGAAAAAGGGAGCAAACGGACATAAAGACAAAACAGGTAAGAAACTAGGAGACAGTTCAGACAAGAACAGTTACTGCAACAAAATGCAAGAACGAGCCTAGGTAAAGCCAAGTGCTGGTTCAGACACTGCAGAAAAAGGGAGCAAACGGACATAAAGACAAAACAGGTAAGAAACAAGGAGACAGTTCAGACAAGAACAGTTACTGCAACAAAATGCAGGAACCAGCCTAGGTAAAGCCAAGTGCTGGTTCAGACACTGCAGAAAAAGGGAGCAAACGGACATAAAGATAAAACAGGTAAGAAACTAGGAGACAGTTCAGACAAGAACAGTTACTGCAACAAAATGCAGGAACGAGCCTAGGTAAAGCCAAGAGCTGGTTCAGACACTGCAGAAAAAGGGAACAAACGGACATAAAGACAAAACAGGTAGGAAGCTAGGAGACAGTTCAGACAGGAACTGTACTGCAACAAATACAGGAGCGAGTCTGGGTATGTGGCCCCCAGAGGGCGAGACGAACAGGCTAGGAGCGTGTTCAGACAGGCCTGGAAATACAGCCTCCAGGAAGGCATATAGACAGCTGGCTAGAGTGCACAGACAGGACACAGTTCAGACACGGGAACTGATACCGTAAGGCAGGAAACTTAGACAGGACCTGGCACATCAGTGACAAGAAGCCAACTGACAGAACAAGATGCTCAGGCATGGATTCCAAGGAGGAGCTGGTTTAAATACCAGGTGACAGACAGCAATAGGCTGAGGACGCATTAGGGGTGTGTCTGCAGCAGCTACAAGAAACAGGAAGTTCAGCGGGCGTCGCCCTAAGCAGCCAGAGCAGAGCAAAGCAGACAGTATGGAAAGAAGCCAGAGTGGCAGTCTGGACTGGTAATCAAGTGCGCCCTCTTGAACAGTGGGAGATGGACCACTATGCAAGGACGCTGCCAGGTATGTTACAATAATTCTCTGATTTCATGATTCCTGTGATACGGTCAAGGCCTCCAGTACCAGATGCAGCAAAGCGACCCCACAGCATTATGGATCCTCCACCATGCTTAACTGTTGGTAAGGTGTTCTTTTCCTTATAAGCTCCATTGCGCCATCTGTAAACAAACTGTTGCTTTGCATTGCCAAAAAGCTCTATTTTTGTTTCATCTGTTCACAGAACATTTTCCAAGAAGGATTGTAGTTTGTCAAGGTATTCTTTGGCAAAGATCAGTCATTCCTTTTTATGTATTTTCTTCAGCAATGGTTTCTTCCATGGCCTTCGCCCATAAAACTCTGCTTGGTTTAGTGTGCAGCGTATGGTACTTGTTAAGACCATGACCCCAGACTGTTCCAGGGGGTCTTCAGGTCTTTGGATGTTTGCCATGGTGTTTTTTCCACCATTCGCAACAACCTTTGCATGACTTGCAGAGAGATAATGGGAGTTTGTAAAACAACCTAATTTATTATGCATAGAACTATCCCTTAGTATATAGTGTACTCTTATATTATGTATAACATTATCCATTATTACATAGTATCCACTAGTTATGTATTGTCTTCTCTTATTACATAATGTCATCCCTTTATCACATAGTGTCCTCTCTTGTTATTTATCGTGCCATCCCTTATTAAATAGCATCCTTTCTTGTTATGTATTGTATTGTACATAGTGTCCTCTCTTGTGATGTATTGTATAGTACATCTATACGAGTCTTATCCCGTCTGTCTGTCTTTCTGTCTGTCTGTCTGTCCTGGAAATCCCGCGTCGCTCATTGGTCCGGCAGCGACCAATCAGCGCCACGGGATTTCTGAAAAAAGATGGCGGCTGTTAGCGGCTCATCTGCGGGACGGAGATGCAGCCGGGAGATGACCAGCGCGAGGCGCTCATCTCCCGGCCGGTAGCAGCAGAAGGACCCCGACCGCCGGCGCCGCTGACCTCCATGTGGAAGGGAGGACCGGGGAGCGGCGCACCCCGGTCCTCACCAATACGATTCCGCTCCC
This sequence comes from Phyllobates terribilis, assembly GCF_046119375.1. NCBI lineage: Eukaryota > Metazoa > Chordata > Amphibia > Anura > Dendrobatidae > Phyllobates > Phyllobates terribilis. The sequence goes on along the minus strand of NW_027362764.1, from coordinate 585,234,046 downwards.
CGGTCCTCACCAATACGATTCGCTGATTGGTCGCGCTCTCCGCCCGCGACCAATCAGTGATCTTGGTGCTAAACTTAAACACCGCTCTGCTGATTGGTCGCGGCCGCTGCCCGCGACCAATCACCGATTTGGGCACCACATTTAAATAGCGGCCGCGACCAATCACCGATCTTGGCGCCACATTTCAACACTGCTGTGCTGATTGGTCGCGGACGCTGCCCGCTACCAATCAGCGATTTTGGCGCCACATTTAAACACTGCTGTGCTGATTGGTCACGGACGCTGCCCGCGACCAATCAGTGATCTTGCCGACACATTTAAACACTGCTGTGCTGATTTGGCGCGGACGCCAGCCGCGACCAATCAGTGAGATTGGAGCAAAATTTAAACAACGCTCTGCTGATTGGTCGCGGCTGGCAGCCGCGACCAATCAGCGATATTGGCGCCAAATTTAAACACCACTTCGCTGATTGGTGGCGGTGGCCGGCCGCGACCAAGCAGCGACATTGGCGCCAAATTTTAACACCGCTCTGCTGATTGGTCGCAGTTGCCGGCCGCGACTAATCAGCATTATTGGCGCCAAATTTAAACACCGCTCTGCTGATTGGTCGCGACCACCGTCCGCAACCAATCAGCATTATTGGCGCTAAATTTAAACCCCGCTCTGCTGATTGGTCGCGTTCGCTGCCCGCGACCAATCAGCATTATTGGCACCAAATTTAAACCCCGCTCTGCTGATTAGTCGCGACCGCCGGCCGTGACCAATCTGCGATATAGCCGCCACATTTTAACACCGCCTTGGTGATTGGTCACGGTTGCTGGCCTCGACCAATCAGCGATTTTGGCGCCAAATTTAAATACCGCTCTGCTGATTGCGCCCTGTCGGCCGCATACATATTCTAGAATACCCGATGCATTAGAATCGGGCCACCATCTAGTTATTACATAGTGTTCTCTTTTGTTATGTATTGTATTGTACTTTATTACTTAGCGTCCTCTCTTGTTATTTATAGCTCTGTCCATAAAGAGAAAAAAATAGTGTGGTGTGCTAAATCAGGGTTCCCCAACTCCAGTCCTCAGGGCCCACCAACAGGTCATACTTTCAGGATTTCCTTAGTGTTGCTCAGGTGATGGAATTATTGCCTGTGCAGGTGATGTAATTATCACCTGTGCAATACGAAGGAAATCCTGAAAACATGACCTGTTGGTGGGCCTTGAGGACTGGAGTTGGGAAACCCTGTGCTAAATGGTCCACTCTCTCTGTTTCTTTTCATCTGCAAATGTGCAACAGAACACCTCTGTCTTCATCACATGACCTATCCCCTTTGTCGTTATGTCACGTTCACCACACAGTCTAAACTGCCCATGATTCTGGCTACCCTTAATCTACACTTGGATGAGCGCACACTAAATTGTGGGGAACCTGTAAAAGAAAGGGAGTGAACAGCAGTCAAAGCCAGCAAATTACAGAGTAAAGGTTCAGTTACCTAACTGGAAATGACAGTATCAGTCAAGACAAAGGAGCATAGAGTGCAAAGAAGTATGGGAAATCTACAGTGTTATTAGATACTTTACTTATTGTAGTGTAAGTGGAATGTGCACGGATGAGATACAGCTGATCATCGGCCACTGATTGGCTGCAGCAGTCTCGTGGCACAACAATGTCCCTTGAGCTGCTGGGAATAAGAAGCGCTAAATCACTGGAATGACGCCTCTACGGGAGGTGAGAATCTTGATCTATTGTTTTTACTTCCTATGAGGCAATGAATTGATTAAACAGGGATTGTCCATAGTGTTCATATTTTTGTCTCAAATTACACTTTGTATGTACAGTAGATTAGAAATATGACGGAAATTGAATAAATAGGGAAATGCTTTTTATTGACACTATCTATAAATTACCCATAGTTATACTATAAACTTCGATACTGTAAGACACCTGCAAAAAGAATGACATTGTGCATTGGATAAATGACAGCCGGATTAGTCGCACTATTAAGTTGGTAGATAAAATCTGATATATACGTAGCAGATGACTCCTATAAATGATCATTTCTGTTTCTGCGTGTTACAAACACATTTAGCCCTTATCTGTGGGTTTTTAATGTAGTTTTTATAAATCCCATGGGAAATTCACAATAGTCAAGAATTTTTATAACTGTTTCCAAGATACTTTTCCAAGCAAAAGACATGTTCTGTCAGATTTCAGCGGCAGATAATCATAATGACCTAAACGTTTTAAAATGTATACGTACGTGTGATCAAATTTATGATTCCATGTGTTATCTATACAATAGAAATAGACATAAGCTCAATTTACAGTATGTCTTTTGGTTTAGGTTCTGATTGTATAAGTGTGGTGGGAAAATCATTCTGCAGATTTTCTTTTTGAAAATGATGAAGATATTTTATATAATTTAAATAATGGTGGACTGAAATCTCCACTTACTTCTTAAAAAGAGGTTCTGAAGCATCTGAGGAACCTATTACTATGAATTACATTTGTGTTTTATATAGTCACAGAACTTCTTAATAAATAATATTACTTCATTTACAGCAGGTATTACATTATCTCATGTATGATTACATTTTTATAAGCAATATTACAATCTCAATAATATAATAATATATTATTATCAATAATATCCCAACTTCGCCCGGCCCAGCCTGACAGAGCGGTGGGCCCTTCTTTCTCGTGTGGGAAGCTGTGGGCGATGTGAGACTGGGGATCGCAGCCACTATCGTCTCGTCCTCCTCATCATTGTAGACGGGCGCACTGGGTGTGGGATCTCTTGTCCTTGTGCCGAGTTCTTCCTTCTTTTCCTCATCGCTAGACAAACAGGGCTGTAACATGCTTCGATGAACGATTCTAGTTGGAGCCACTTCTTCCCCCTCAGGCTGAACCTCATACACCGGTCCTTCAGGACTAATTCTCCTTTTCACTCGATACAGGGTCGACTCCCACCGTCTACTCAGCTTGCCCCGGGGTCTCTTGTCCCGTACCAACACCGGTTCTCCCGACTTAAGGGCTGTCCCCCGAAGAGGTGGCGTTTCATGGTGCCTATGTTCCTTAAACTTCTGCTGCACCAACCTCCGAAGAGTCTGCAACCGGTGCCGATGCTCCCGGACCCAGGTAGATGGGCCTGTCCCGGGCCAGTCCTCCATGAGATCTAGTTCGAGCTCAGTGATCTCCCTACCCTTTTGTCTGAACAGCAGGGTGTAGGGGGTGAACCCTGTGGCACTATGTACCCGGTTATTATAGACCCACACCAGCTCGGCCACAAACTCCGGCCAGCGTACCTTCCGATCTTCTTCCAAGGTTCGAAGCATCTGGATCAAAGTTCTGTTGAAGCGTTTACAGGACCCATTCCCTTGCGGATGGTAAGGTGTGGTCCTAGACTTCTCGATCTTGTATAGCCGGTGCAGCTCCTCCATCATCCGTTCTTGGAAACAAGCTCCTTGATCGGAGTGAATTCTCTTCGGACAGCCATAGACCCTGATGAAGTCCCGACAGATAGCCTGGGCAGCAGATTCAGCTGTCTGTCGGTCATGACCAGGCTCAGTCTCTCCCACTGCCGCAGCATCTTCAGCCCCTCTGGCGTCAGGGTCCCCTTTTCTTCGCGGTTAGGGACTTGTTTCAAAGCCACCCACTGTCGCAACCACGCAATCTCTCCATCCATTTGCTGTATCTGTACCCACTCGTCCCTGGGCCACCCCAACACGTGTCCTCCTTTCACTTCCCTGATCTGTCCCTGCGTAGTGGACAACGGGCTGCCAACCCTCCGGAAGCTGGGCACCTCTTCGGCCTCCAGTTCTTTGTCTCGGTCACGGTCGGGGTGCTCATGGGTCACCCTGGAGAGGGCATCAGCATGCATGTTTTCAGCCCTAGGCCGGTAGGTGATCTTATACTGGTACCGAGCCATGCGAGCCACCCATCGTTGTTCCAGGGCTCCCAACTTCGCGCCCTCCAGATGAGCCAACGGGTTGTTGTCTGTCTTCACCAACACTTCAGACCCCGACAAGTACTCCGCAACTTTTCTGTCATTGCCCACAATAGGGCCAACAATTCCAGTTTAAAGGAGCTGTAATTGTCTGGGTTCTTCTCCGAGTGTCGGAGGGAGCGACTCACATATGCTGCTCTCTCCCCTCCTGCTCCTGCAACAGCACAGCCCCTAGACCAAGGAGACTTCCATTGGTGTGAAGAACGAAGGGCTGAGAAAAGTCCGCGTAGGCCAGTATGGGAGCTTCCGTCAGGGCTATCTTCAAGGCCCTGAAGGCCTCCTTCTGTTCTCTTCCCCATTTCACTGTTCGATTTTTTGAGCCTGTAGGTATCCCTTGAAGGAGCTCCAGTAGCGGATTAGCGATGCGCGTCAAATTTTTCACAAATCTGCGGTAATACCCTGCGAGTCCTAGGAAGGCCCGCACGTCCTTTACAGTCTTTGGGGTGGGCCACTCTTGCACAGCGGCCACTTTATCCCGAGTGGGCCTGACTCCTTCACCGGACACCGTGTGCCCGAATATATGACATTTTTGTGGCTTCACCTTCAGGCCGTGATTTAGAAGGCGACTCAAGACTTGCTCCAGTCGTTGTAGATGTTCCTGGAAGGTAGACGCATAGACGATGATGTCATCAAAGTAGATCAGTGTGGCCTCAAAGTTCAGATCGCCTAAACATCTCTCCATCAAGCGTTGAAAGGTCCCGGGAGCGTTGGTTAGGCCAAAAGGCATCCGATTAAACTTGAAGAGTCCCATGGGCAACACTGCCAGTATCCACTGGCAAGATCCAGGGAGGAGAAGTATTTTGCCTTGCCTAGGGCGGATAGAGACTCCTCGATCCTGGGTAAAGGGTACGAGTCTCTTATGGTGCAAGCATTTAGCCGCCTGTTGTCCACACTGAATCGTAGGGTTCCATCCTTCTTCCTGACCAGGACGATTGGAGCCGCCCACAGGCTCTGGCTCTCCCTAATCACCCCGTTCTGTATCATATGGGCCAGCATTTCCTTTACGTCCTGGTACATTTGCGGTGGTATCTGTCGATACCGTTCCCGTACCGGAGCAGCATTTCCCGTAGGGATCTCATGGGTGATGGCCTCGGTACATCCAAAGTCGTCCTCATGTCGGGCAAAGACGTCCTGGTACCGTCCCAGCATCTCTTAGACCTGGTACACCTGTTCCGTCGTGAGCCCTGTAAAATCAGCACGCATCTGTTCTAGGATCCTTCGACCATCCATAGTCTGAGGTCGAGGAGACCCCGATCGTACGGTGATCGCCAGGGTCCAGGGATCCCCCCTTACGGCTGACAATTGTATCGCATCTGGCGGTTCCAGCTGTTCTGGCATCCCCAGGATCTGGGCTATTTCGGTCCTGGCGGGAAGAATGAGCTCACTCGGATTCAGGTTCACGTATCGTACCACCACGTTTCCCTTATGGACGGTAGCCAAGGTCCGCTCTACCAATAGACCTGGAGGCACCTTGTCCATAGTGGTTGACTCGATCTGAATCTCTACTCCTTCTAGTGGGGTGGTAAGGTGAGGGTGTTGGTGGCGGGTATTATCAACTTTCCCAGAACTTTTCCCCCACTTGAGGTCTCTTGCGCCTGGGCAACCCTGATCAACTGCTGGAGGACCTTCCTTTGAGGGGCTCTAGAGTTCCACCGCCCTAGCGTGAGGTCTCGTGGTTCCCTAATCAGGATCTTCCCGATTTCCTTCAGCACGTTCATACCGAGGGTCACTGGTGGTCCTGGGCCGGCATCTATGCCTGTCAGGACAACTCCTTTTCTTCCCACATCTTGTCCGCACACCCGGATGCGTAACCACACTACTCCTGTGACCGGAATGGGCAGTTGGTTAGCGGCTGTGAGCTTTATCAAGGGACCCCCTTCATTTCGTGCCATCTCTAGGTACCGCTGATGGAAATAAGTTTCTCCCATGGTGGTCACTTGAGATCCCGTGTCGATCAAGCAGTGAACCGCCCGTCCGCCAAGCTCGGCCCACACTGTCGGGCTCATGGATATTAAGTCTTCGGGACTCACTGCCTTCTTCCGCTCTGGGTTGCGTCCCTCACACCCGGAACCCGTCAGTTTAACGGCTGCCGGGAAAGAGGCCTTCCTCGACAGGCACAGCTCCTGGCGTAATGCCCCATGACCCCACAATTCCAACACGTTGGTCCCCTGTCTGCAGGGGGTCGTTGGACCACCCAATTGGGCTCTGTTCCAATCCGGGGTCTGGGCTCATCCTTTACTTCGCCCAGGGGTCTCGGGTCAACTGTTCCGGCTCTCACTGATTGAGCCACTCAAATATTGTACCACTCTTCTCGCATTTCTTGGATCTCCCGCCACATTTCTCGGGCCCATTCTGGTTCGGCCGTGGGCAACGGGGGCACTGCATTGCCCCAGACCATCCCTGCCAGGGTCACTACCCCCATCTCCTGTTCCCTCACGCGGGCCTCTGCCCCTGCCTCCAGAAATGTCATACGCGGGCTGGTGCGCAAGCGCTCTCGCAAGGCCTGTCTCAGCTGCGCATCTCTGAGGCAGGCTATGAACTGGTCCCTAAGTACTAGGTCCGGGGGCCCCACTCCCACGTCTTCTAGGTTCGTTTTCCTAGTGATGTAAGTGTACACACTCTGTAGGGTGTTGACATATTGGGTCACAGTCTCCCCTTCCCTTTGTACCTGTTGGAACAGTCGCATCCTTAACTCTGCCACATTAGTAGGGTCCCCATGCATTTCTTCTAGGATCCGTACCACCTTTTCCACCGTATTTCGGTCAGTGGGGGAACGAAACATTACTGAGTGTCGAGCTTCTCCTTCTAAAGCCAGCAAAGCTATCTCTGCTTGCATATCGGGGGTCATTGGGTGCATCCGTAACATGCTTTTAACACGTTCTACCCAATCCCACAGCATCATGTTGTCTCCGGTAAACTTTGGGAGATTACTCAACATGGCGCCCAGGGGTAGGCTAGCTCTAGGGTTTCTCGCGCTGGCCTGGTCTGCCATGCCTGCAACTGCATCTGGGGATGACATCCTGCTGACTACGGCAAATGTTAAAAGTCTCAGATGCCGCACACACAGCACGCAGAGAGTATGGCAGAAGTTTAATTCAAGATTTGGTTTCTACACACAGGGAGTGTAAATGTAAGTAACACAACAGTAAAACAGTAAAATCGGACAATAAACTATTGTGATTTAACTATAACACGGAAAGGATGAACAATACGGCGCAGTCCAAAAAGTTCAGGCTGAATAAGAGAAGGTAGATTACTGGAGGCTTGCACTTATCTGTCCTTTAGCAATAACTACATCCGTCTTCAGACACTCACTCGGGAGGGTGTCCGTCTTCAGGCGGCAGTGGGCGGTCTCGGGTCTCACCCACTGGGCCCCCAGTCCTTTTGACCACACGACAGCGGTCACGACTCCTTTAAGAGCCGTAGCAAGCTCCTCCGGCATACAACAAACTGCGCTCGGATCACTAATCCCGGGTGCGTCCTCACCCGTAGGTCACCGTCAGATGTCTGGAAAACTGTGCTGATGCAGGTAACTAAACGATCACTTTCTGTAGGCCCGGTACAGACCGCACGCTCCTTGTTTTGCGGCAAGCTGTGTCACCCGTTCGTCCGTCACCGCAGACAGGTCAGCACGTCTCTATTTCACCGAGGACAGAGCAGCACGTCTCTCTTTTGTTGTCGGCAGGTCAGACTGTTTCTCCCCAACTGCCGGTCTGCTCTCCACAACCAACTGTCTCTTTTGCGTGAGCCCAGACACCTGACTTTCTCTCTTCCGTCCCTCTCCTCTGTCCCCCAACACTGTCCAGGAAGTCCCCCGTGCACTCTTAATCCGGTCCCCTGGCAACACTGGGCAGGACCCTGGCAGTTCCGGCGCCAGAGCTCCGCACCTGTCCCTAGGCAAGTCTTCCTTCTTACACTGTAAAGAATGCTGTGTTCATTAATGTGCCTTTGCATTAGAACTGTGCTGTCCTGTACTACTGGGAAGACTGTGAACTGCTGAGTTGCTAAGGAAACTTTACTGTTTGTCACTGGAGCCTGTTGCTCATAAGACTTAACTTGCACTGGCTGTGCGGTTTCTTATTAAATGCTACTGTTCTACCATTTATGAGGACTCTTGTCAAGTGTGCCTGGTCAGCAAGTGAAACAACCTACGTGTCTGTGACTGAGGGTCAATACCCCTGTATACCTGAGAGAAGCTGCAGCACATGGTCGCCCTGAGTAACGGATCCCCCAGGATTCCAAAGAATTCATGTAACCTGTTTCGCCCCTATCTGAACCTAGCGGCGTGCGTGTAACACTTACCTATCAAATTGTGGAAATTTTTATATTCTGCTACAATACATTACTTCCCACATTGTATAATGTCCCCACGGTGTACACACACACAGCTCTGCTACATCAATACACACAGGTGTAATTCATCAATACACTCACAGCTCTGCTACATGAATTCACACATATACAGTGGGTACTGAAAGTATTCAGACCCCTTTACATTTTTCACTCTTTGTTTCATTGCAGCCATTTGGTAAATTCTAAATAGTTCATTTTTTTCTCATTAAAGTACACTCTGCACCCCATCTTGACTGAAAAAAAACAGAAATGTAGAAATTTTTGCAAATTTATTAACCGGTTCCCGACCGCCCACTGTACATAAACGTCCGCGCTGCCTGGGCTCTGTGCAGCGCAGACGTTTAAAAACGGTGGGTGGTCTCGCAGCGCTCAGGACCCCCAGGTTCCTGCAAGCGCTGCGATTCCGGTGCAGAGCGTTAGCTCTGACAGGGAACATCATCGGGAAATGATTGGATCAGGTCCCAGTGATGTTAACCCTTTGCTGTCTTCTATATGCTGCGATCTATAGTGATCGCGGCATATAGGAGACAGCAGGAGGAGAGGGGGTCGTCTTACTTACCTCCGAAGACCTCCGATTCCTTTCAGGACCTGGGGTTGCTATGGCAGCTGGAGGTCACATGACCGCCTCCAGCTCTGCCATATATGGTGTCCTGGAAAACAAAACAGTAGGAGCGCCAATGGTGAAGAGCCTGAGGTTTGGGGGGGGGGGGATGAAGGGGGAGATGTAGTGACCACTCACCTGGTCCTGTTGTGCAAAGGAGCCCCGCACAACAAGGGAAAACGCTTCCAGGTGGGAGTCTGTAAGATGATCACAACTTGGCAGGAACTGTTGTAGGGAGCTTCTGTCTGCTTCAGCGGTCACATGACCAGGACCGTGTGACCGAAGTGGGCATTCCACAATGACATCACGGCAGGTCCTGTAGTAGGCTAGTTGTAAACAGAGCAGCTTCCACCGCTCTCCACAGGGGAGATTAGCAATCAAGAAAGAAGGAATTCTGCGGTGTTAGTGAAGCGCTAGAACAACTAGACAGTGGATTAGGTAATAACACACAAACCTTTTATTGTTTAGTACGCTCTCTAACGCCACGACAGAAGAAGATAGCGTCTGCTATCGAAACGCGTCGTGGCGTTAGAGAGGGTACTAAACAATAAAAGGTTTGTGTGTTATAACCTAATCCACTGTCTAGTTGTTCTAGCGCTTCACTAACACCGCAGAATTCCTTCTTTCTTGATATATGGTGTCCTGTCTGGCTCAGCCTGCAAGCTGAGCCAGACAGGAGACTCTGCCTGAAACAGGGAAGATCTCATGTAATGTAATGTAATATATGTCTATTACATTACATGAGATCAGTGATCAGAAAAATAAAAATTAATGTCCCATACAGGGACTAAGAAAAAATGTAAAAAAAAGTAAAAAAAAAAGTTTTTAAACTGTTAAAATAAAAATCACAAATTAAATAAAAATAAATAAATAAAATATTAAACCAATAAATCCGTATATTTTTACAAAACCAAAAAAAGAACACATATTTGGTATCGCCGCGTCCAAAACAACCCGAGCTATAAAACTGTCACACTAATTAACTCCTTCTGTGCACACGTAATAAAAATAAATAAAAAACGGAGCAAAAAAATATGCTTTTTCATCATATCACCAAACAAAAAGTGGAAAAAAATGCGATCAAAAAGCAAAATAGAAAAAAAAATGGTACCGCTGAAAACGTCATCTTGTTCCGCAAAAAACAAGCCGCCATACAGCTCCATCAGTCAAAAAATTAAAAAGTTATAGTGCTCAGAATAAAGCAATGCAAAAAAAATATTTTTTTCTATAAATTTGTTTTATTGTGTAAATGCGCCAAAACATAAAAAATTATACAGTAAGTGTAGTATCGCTGTAAACGTACTGACCCGAAGAATAATGCTGCCTGATCACTTTTACCACACGCAGAACGGCATAAAAAAAAACCTCAAAGAACAATTCCTGAATTGGTTTTTGTTAATTTTACCTCCCAAAAAACGGAATAGAAAGCGATCAAAAAATGTCACGTACCCAAAAATGGTACCAATAAAAATGTCAACTCGTCCCGCAAAAAACAAGCCATCACATGACTGTCGGCCGAAATATGGAAAAATTATAGCTCTCAAAATATGGTGATGCCAAAACTAGATTTTGCAAAAAAAAAGCGTCTTTTAGTGTGTGACAGCTGTCAGTCATAAAAACCCGATATAAATCTGGTATCTCTGTAATCGCACCGACCCGAAGAATAAAGTAATCTCATCACTTATACCGCACGAGGAGCGGCGTAAAAAATAAATAAAACCAATTCTTCACCTGCTACTGATTTGTTTATTATGTCTCCGAAAGATCGCAGTAAGGCTCTGCTCACATTTATCCTGCGCTCTGCGCTGAGCACTTACACCAGAGTTTCCGTGTAAATCTCTGAAATACGTGATTCAGCCAGAACCCATGACGGAAGATTCCCTGTAATGAGGCAGATATAGACCACTGTGGACGCCGTCTAGCCTGGGATCCCACGGTGTCATTTGTTTTAGGCGTGCATAAAAGTGCGGTTGGCCCGTTTTGTGCACTTCTGAAAAAAAGGACACCGCTAAACAGAGGCCAGACGGAGTCCAGAGTAACTCTGCTGCCTCATTACAGTGAATGGATCCCGCAGGGGTTTCATCTGAATTATATCACTTGGAAATTTAGATGGAAACCCCGATGTAAGTGCTCAGCCTAGAGCGCTGGATAAATGTTACATAAAATGTTCCCAATAAAAGCTTCAACTCAGTCCTCAAAAAAAGCTAGTCCCCACTCAGGTCTGTCATCTGTTAAAAATATAAGGGACTTCCAAGTTACTGGTAGCAGAAAGGCTCTGGAAAAGCGAAATGGCCCTTGCCCCCCAAAAGAAATTCAGAAAATTTTGTGCTCCCAAATCCAAATGCCTATTCTACAATAAGTTGTTCTCCAATTGTCAAATAGCACTCCGTCCCCCCCAGATCTCGCCGTATGGCTGAGCGGTACGATACAGCCACATATGGGGTATTGCCACTTTTAGAAGAACTTGTGTGACACATTTCGGCACCATTTTTACTCATTGCCCTGTGTGAAAATGTAAAATCTGAGGGTAAAACATTTTTTTGTGGTAAAAATATAATTATGCTTTTTTCACTGCCCAATGGTATAAATTTAAAAATTAAAAAATACTCACTACTTCCCTAGATGAATTCCTTGAGAGGTGTAGTTTACAAAATGGGGTCACTTGTGGGGGTTTCTGCTGTTTCGGCATGTCAGCGACTCTTCAAATGTGACATGGTGTCAGCCACCTATTGCAGCCAACATAGCGCTCCTTTCTCTTCCGAACCCTGCCGTACACCAAAGCAGTGGTTTTCCCCCACATATGGGGTATCGGCGTACTCAGGAGAAATTGCACAACAAATTTCATGGTGCAATTTATCCTGTTACCCTTATGATAATGCAAAATTAAGGGATGAAAAACGGTTTTGTGGGAAAAATTAGAAAATTTTATTTTTACAGCTCAATATTATAATCTTCTGTGAAGCACCTTGGGGTTCAAGGTGCTCACCACACATCTAGATAAGTTCCCTAAGGGGTCTAGTTTCCAAAATGGTGTCACTTGTGGGGGGTTTCCACTGTTTAGGCACATCAGGGGCTCCCCAAATGCAACATGGCGTCCGCTAATTATTCAAACAAATTTTACATTCAAAAAGTCAAATGGCGCTCCTTCCCTTTCAAACCCTGCCGTGCGCCCAAACAGTGGTTTGCCTCCACATATGGGGTATCAGCGTGTTCAAGAGAAATTGCACAACAAATTTCATGGTGCAATTTTTCCTATTACCCTTATGATAATGCAAAATTAAGGGATGAAAAACGTTTTTGTGGGAAAAATGTGAAAATTTTATTTTTACAGCTCAATATTATAAACTTCTGTGAAGCACCTTGGGGTTCAAAGTGCTCACCACACATCTAGATAAGTTCCCTAAGGGGTCTAGTTTCCAAAATGGTGTCACTTGTGGGGGGTTTCCACTGTTTAGGCACATCAGGAGCTCTCCAAATGCAACATGGCATCTGCTAATTATTCAGACAAATTTTATATTCAAAAAGTCTAATGGCGCTCCTTCCCTTCCGAACCCTGCAGTGCGCCCAAACAGTGGTTTTCCCTCACATATGGGGCATCAGCACGCTCAAGAGAAATTGCACAAAAAAATTTGGGCTCCATTTTTTCCTGTTACCCCTGTGAAAATAGAAAAAATTGGGTCTAAAGTAACATTTTTGTGAAAAAAGTTAAATGTTAATTTTTTTCTTCCACATTCCAAAAATTCCTGTGAAGCACCTGAAGGGTTAATAAAGTTCTTGAATGTGGTTTTGAGCACCTTGAGGGGTGCAGTTTTTAGAATGGTGTCACTTTATGGTATTTTCTGTCATAAAGACCCCTCAAAGTGACTTCAAATATGATGTGGTCCCTAAAAAAATGTTTTTGTAAATTTTGTTGGAAAAATGAGAAATCGCTGGTCAACTTTTAACCCTTATAGCTCCCTAACAAAAAAAAATTTTGGCTCCAAAATTGTGCTGATGTAAAGTAGACATGTGGTAAATGTTATTTATTAACTATTTTGTGTGACACATCTCTCTGATTTTTTTTTTTTTTAAACCAATTATTTTTATTTAGGTTTCAAAAATTTACAGCAAACAGTTATCAATATACATATAACAATTCACATAACGTGTAGTAATACAGTCAAAACCCTCTCCCCCCTCCCCCCTGCCGCCAATACTCCTTATGCCGGGCATACCTGGGAACATTGACAATCATATTACCGCCATCCATGCGGACCATATTTTCCCAAAAGTTCTCTCTCCATGCCTCCGCCTGTAAATGCTTTCCTCTAAATGCATTACCGTACGTGTCTGAGCAATAAATTCCCTCCAAGTGGGGGGTTCCGAATCTGTCCATTTTCGTGCTATTAGTTTGCGTGCCACATATAGCAATCGCGCTATCGCCACTTTGTAATGTTCTGAGACAGGTATTCCATCCACCTCCCCCAAAACACACAGCACCGGGTTTCTGTCAATTGTACATGTATAAGCCCTCTCAATTTTGCTAACAACGACCAACCAATAAGCCACTAGCCGCGGGCATGACCATAGCATGTGTAGCAGTCCGGCCTGGTCCGTGCCACATCTAGGGCAACTAGAATCTCCCCTCAAGCCCGCCTTGTACAGGCGCAGCGGTGTTTTGTATGTCCTATGTATTATGTATAATTGGGAGATCCGTGCCTGCTCGCTTAGAGAGATCTTCGGGACATATTCTAGAATTGCCTCCCATTGTTCTGTTGTGAGGGTACCCACCTCCCTTTCCCATTTACTCTTTGCAATGAAGTGATTTCCCCCCAGATAGGAGTGCAGTAGGTCATGATATAAGCTCGATATGACTCCCCTCGTCCCTCCCTTCATACACACAGAGTCTAGTACAATGTCACCCTGAACCGTCATGGCTCCCAATCCACACTGTGCCCTCCAAGCATGTCGAAGCCTATAGTATTGAAATCCCCATACCAAAGGCAAATCAAATTCTTCTCTCAATTTCTCAAAGGTCTTCAGGTCCGTTCCACTCTGCAGCTGGCACACATATCTCACTCCTTGCGCCTTCCAATTGCCCATTTGACACAGCTTATTAAGTTCCGGCAGATGTTCATTGCCCAACACCGGTGAGTACTTAGTCAGCCCGTCCACCCCCCTGATCTTTTTAATAGTGTCCCATACCTTCTGAGTCAAGCCTAAGGTAGGATATATTGCTCCCAATTTCTTAAAGGTACCATCCTCTAACGCCTGGACCAGTGGGCGTCTCCCCGACACATGTACCAGCCACATCTCTCTGATTTAAGGGCATGAAAATTCAAAGTTAGAAAATTGCAAAATTTTCAAAATTTTCGCCAAATTTCCGATTTTTTCACAAATAAACGTAAGTTATATCGAAGAAATTTTACCAGTATCATGAAGTACAATATGTCACGAAAAAACAATCTCAGAATCAGGGGAATACGTTGAAGCGTTCCAGAGTAATTACTTCATAAAGTGACAGTGGTCAGAATTGAAAAAATTGGCCCGGTCACGAAGGCAAAAACAGGCTCTGGTGCGAAGTGGTTAAAAAAGAAAAACTGAAATATCACATGGTCATAAGAATTCAGACCCCACTGCATATAATCAGTGTTAGGCAGGCAGGCAGTGTATGTGGCAGACTACAGAGCACATAGCGGAAGAGGGTTCATTGAACGTCCTGTCTGCTGCTGCTGTAATAATTACAGATATTTGTAGACAGCCCCAGATATCAGGGGCCAGGGCAAATTTTTTTTTTTATCTTAACCCTGGTTATTTGCTTAAAAAGCAATCCAGAGTACACCATTTTTTCTGCTCCATTTGGTTGTTAACACTGCAGAATACAACCAGATCTGTTCCATATTTCAGCGGTAAAAATCCAGAAATTTGAACTGAACGTGGAATATATTGACCTCCTTTTCCATTCTGTTGCAGTATCGGTTAAGCTATTCACACTAGGTGTCTGTGAAGAATAGTATTAGTAAATTACATGCTTGCTATTTAAAACCGTGGTTCTCTGTCAGACATATCACCTATAACAGTGTTCCAAAATCAGCCATTTATGCCTTCTATTTTGTTGCAGTGTGTTGGTCAAGCTATTCACACTAGGTCTCTGTATAGAATAATATTAGTAAATTACAGGCCTGCTATTTAAAACCATGGTTCTCTGTCAGACATATCACCTATAACAGTGTTCCAAAATCAGCCATTTCTTCCATTTTCATTTCGTTGCAGTGTGTCTGTCAAGCTATTCACACTAGGTCTCTGTGTAGAATAATATTAGTAATTTACAGGCCTGCTATTTAAAACCGTGGTTCTCTGTCAGACATATCACCTATAACAGTGCCATGGCCGTGGGAAGCTGAAATTGTGTCACAACAAACACCCACATCTTGTCACTCGACCTTCTCGTCCCAATTACTAGGGGACCGCAGTACACCACTATTGAACCCAGAGCAGTGTCAAAAGGTTGTTGGTTGGATAGCAGAAAATGCTTCCAGTCACTTTGCCACTACCATCACCCTGTCTTCCACACAGTCAAGTCTCAGTAGCCATGAGTCTGGATCACATATTCCTCACCCTGATCCTCCTTCCTTCCACTATGCCGAGTGCCCGGAGACAACTGATCCCACACTTGGACACTCAGAAGAGCTGTTCACTTTTCCATTTGTAGATTTGGGCCTCTCGCCCTTCCAGGTTCAAGCGAGTCAAGAGGAGAGCGCATGTAGCGAGGCCCAAATATTGGAGCAGCCACGGTTACACGAAGTCGACGATGGGAAAGTGCAATTACTGTCACAAGAGGTGGATGATGATGATGAGACACAATTGCCAGAAAGTCAGGAGGAGGACCATGGAGTGGAAGTGGAAGACGAGGTTGTGGATGATATAGTAACTGACCCAACCTGGCAGGGGGACATAAAGAGCGAGGACAGCAGCACACAAGGGGAGGGAGGCGTAGCACCACAACCACCAGTGGAATTATAACCGATAGGCGCATCCGTGTGTCAACTGAAAATGCTGACAGGCTGACTCTTATAAAAATGAACGAGGGCTGGATTGGGCCAGACTTCTCAACACCACCGAATGATAGCAGCATAACATAAACTCAAATACAGGGTTTTTTTTGGGAGATCTAACTCTATTACCATGCACCATGCACCTCTGTCTTCACACCCAGACATCGGTATACACTTCCTGATTTTGTTTATTTGCTCTTGTCCTCCTCCTCCTCATCCTCATCCTTCACATCCTCCTCCATATCACCACCATATCTACCATATCACCATATCTACATCTCTTGCAAGGGACATTGGAGTTCCTCCAAATTTTTGACAGCCGTTGCATTCACTGCATAGGCAAACAGTATGGGGGACCCACTTCCTGATAATGGAGAACGCATGTAGCGAGGAGAACACATGTAGCGAGGCTCAAATATTGGAGCAGCCACGATCACACGAAGGCGATGATGGGAAAGTGCAATTACTGTCGCAAGAGGTGGATGATGATGAGACACAATTGCCAGAAAGTAGCGAGGCCCAAATTTTGGAGCAGCCACGGTCACACGAAGGCGACGATGGGAAAGTGCAATTACTGTCGCAAGAGGTGAATGATGATGATGAGACACAATTGCCAGAAAGTCAGGAAGAGGACCAGGACCACATCACCATATCTGCATCTCTTGCAAGGGACATTGGAGTTCCTCCAAATTTTTGACAGCCGTTGCATTCACTGCATAGGCAAACAGTATGGGGGACCCACTTCCTGATAATGGAGAACATTGTTTTCAGGAGGCCCTCCGACCTCTACATCTATTGCAAGGGGCATTGGAGTGCCTCCAAATTTTTGACAGCCGTTGCATTCACTGCATAGGCAAACAGTATGGGAGACCCACTTTCTAATAATGAGAACATTGTTTTCAGGAGGCCCTCCAACCTCTATGTCTCTTGCAAGGGACACTGGAGTTCTTCCACATTTTTGGCAGCCGTTGCATTCACTCCATAGGCAAACAGTGTGGGAGACCCACTCATTTTTAATTGGAACATGTCGTACTCGTTACAGTAGCCCAGTTCCATATGTCTTTAAATTGTTAGTAGGGTTTTTCCTAAATTTTGGCAGCCGTTGGACTCACTGCATACCCTATAACTGGATAGCAGACTCTCTCCTTTCTAATGGGAACATGTTGTTATTATGGCTCAGCTCTATGTGTCTTTAAATTGTTAGTGAGGTTTTTCCTAAATTTTGGCAGCCATTAGACTCCCTACATACCCTATAACTGTATAGCAGACCCTCTCCTTTCTAATGGGAACATGTCGTTACTGTGGCCCAGCTCTATGTGTCTTTAAATTGTTAGTGGGGTTTTTCCCAAATTTTGGCAGCTTTTGCAGTCACAACATGGGCATTACCACTATAGGAGACCCATTCCTTTATAATGGGAACATTTTTTACTGAGACCCTCCTCTATGTCTCTTTAAAGGGGTATTAGGTTGCGTTCAATTTTTGGCAGCCCTTGCAATCACTGCATAAGCAATAACAGTATAGGAGACCCACTCTTTAATAATAGGAACAACAAAGCATGGCCGACTGCTGGCCCTTTAAGAATAGTAAAGCTGTAAAAATAGTGTTTGTGACTATCACAATCCCTCTTTTATAAATGAAACAGGATGTGTCTGATGATGTGTCACACACCACATGGCCAGATAAGGTCGTAAAATGTTAAAATGTAATTTCCCGGTGAATGCATTTGTCATAGTTGAAAGCAATGAAAAAGTGCAAAAATGCATCAAAAATGCTACGTGTGAACATAGCCCAAGGTGTGGAGGAGCATTTTTGTTTTTGGTTATTTGTTTTGCCTTATATACAAGTCATTACCCTGGAAAGGATGTTCCTTAACATATTTCCCAGGAAAATCCATTTTGGTTTCGTATTTGTATGCTTTATTGTGAGTCCGTAAAAGTGGCGTAATACCTCTGACAACATTGTTGACAGCATTGACCTGGGTGTCTGAAATGTTTCCATGGGTCTTCCCCATGCTGTTCTTTTGTGATTTGAGCACTGTTCCCATCGATTTGGGCAATTTTTATGCCCTCTGCATACCACCCCGGGGGGTAAGGGCCGCCGGAAAATTGCTCGAGTTTTCCAAAGACTTATATTGGGCTCGTTACTCGGACCGAGCACTCAAGCATTCCAATTTGCTCGACCCAAGCAACGAGTACCCAAGCATTTTAGTGCTCGCTCATCACTATTAAGGAACAATAATTACTGAGTCATTGAGCAGCCTGTTCAAATTCTTTTAAAATCCCACTGTGAAGAGATATTTTATTGCTTTTTGTTTTACCTGTTGTGGCCATAGAAGCCAAATCTGCCTTAAGATTTGAGAATTCCATGTTCTTAAGTTCCTGTTGGGGAGAATGGCTTTCTGCCCTGGGTGTCACTATACCATACTATAGGAATGGATATCCTAGCTAAATAATTAATCTGTGGAGTAGACCAAGTAACTGCCCCTTCATTCTGGTATATTTAACCCCTTTACAACCCAAGGTGGTTTGCACGTTAATGACCAGGCAAATTTTTACAATTCTGACCACTGTCACTTTATGAGGTAATTACTCTGGAACACTTCAACGGATCCCCCTGATTCTGAGAATGTTTTTTCATTACATTTTGTACTTTATGATTGTGGTAAAATTTATTCGATATCACTTGCGTTTATTTGTGAAAAAAACGGAAATTTGGCAAAAATTTTGAAAATTTAGCAATTTTCAAAATTTTTATTTTTATGCCCTTAAATCAGAGAAATATGTCACACAAAATAGTTAAGAAATAACATTTCTCACATGTCTACTTTACATCAGCACAATTTTGGAACCAAAATTTCTTTTTATTGGGGAGCTATAAAGGTTAAAAGTTGACCAGCGATTTCTCATTTTTCCAACATAATTTACAAAACCATTTTTTTAGGGACCACATCATATTTAAAGTCACTTTGGGGGGTCTTTATGACAGAAAATACCTAACAGTGACACCATTCTAAAAACTGCATCCCTCAAGGTGCTCAAAACCACATTCAAGAACTTTAGTAACCCTTCAGGTGCTTCACAGGAATTTTTGGAATGTGGAAGAAAAAAATTAACATTTAACTTTTTTCACAAAAATGTTACTTTAGACTCAATTTTTTTTATTTTCGCAAGGGTAACAGGAAAAAATGGATGTCAAAATTTGTTGTGCAATTTCCCCTGGGCACGCAGATACCCCATATGTGGGGAAAAACCACTGTTTGGGCACACGGCAGGGTTCAGAAAGGAAGGATCACCATTTGACTTTTTGAATGTAAAATTTGCTTGAATAATTAGCGGACGCCATGTTGCATTTGGGGAGCCCTTGATGTGCCTAAACAGTGGAAACCCCCCACAAGTGACACCATTTTGGAAACTAGACCCCTCAGGGAACTTATCTAGATGTGTGGTGAGCACCTTGAACCCCCTGGTGCTTCACAGAAGTTTATAACATTGAGCCGTAAAAATAAAATTTTCACATTTTTCCCACAAAAATGTTTTTCAGCCCCCACTTTTGCATTTTCATAAGGGTAACAGGAGAAATTGCACCATGCAGTTTGTTGTGCAATTTCTCCTGAGTAAGCAGATACCCCATATGTGGGGGAAAACCACTGTTTGGGCGCACGGCAGGGTTCGGAAGGGAAGGAGCGCCATTTGACTTTTTGAATGTAAAATTTGTTTGAATAATTAGCGGACGCCATGTTGCATTTGGGGAGCCCCTGATGAGCCTAAACAGTGGAAACCCCCCACAAGTGACACCATTTTGGAAACTAGACCCCTCAGGGAACTTATCTAGATGTGTGGTGAGCACCTTGAACCCCCAGGTGCTTCACAGAAGTTTATAACAGTGAGCCGTAAAAATAAAATTTTCACATTTTTCCAACAAAAATGTTTTTCAGCCCCCCACTTTTGCATTTTCATAAGGGTAACAGAAGAAATTGCACTATGCAGTTTGTTGTGCAATTTCTCCTGAGTTAGCAGATACCCTATATGTGGGGGAAAACCACTGTTTGGGCGCGCGGCAAGGTTCGGAAAGGAAGGAGCGCCATTTGACTTTTTGATTGTAAAATTTGCTTGAATAATTAGCGGATGTGCCCCTGATGTGCCTAAACAGTGGAAACCCCCCACAAGTGACACCATTTTGGAAACTCGACCCCTCAGGGAACTTATCTAGATGTGTGGTGAGCACCTTGAACCCCCAAGTCCTTTACAGAAGTTTATAACATGGAGCCGTGAAAATAAAAAAAATCAAACTTTTTCCACAAAAATGATGTTTTAGCCCCAATTTTTTTATTTTCACAAGGGTAAGAGGAGAAAATGGACCCCAAAAACTTTTGTGCAATTTCTCCTGAGTATGCCAATACCCCATATTTGGAGGAAATACATTGTTTGGGCACACAGCAGAGTTCAGAAGACTCTGTGTGACTTTTTGAACGCAAAATTGGCTGAAATCGAGAGCAGACGCCATGTCGCGTTTGGAGAGCCCCTGATGTGCCTAAATAGTGGAAACCCCCCACAAGTGACCTCATTTTGGAAACTACACCCCTCAAGGATTTTATCAAGGGGTATAGTGAACATTTTGAACCCAGAGGTACGACACAGAATTTGATGACATTAGGTCATCATATTGAATAAATTGTCATTAGTCTTGAGCGCAAGTGCTCGCTACTTGAGTTTGCATCGGGTACTCAGGTATGCACCATGTATCACGGGTGCTCAACTGAAATGCTCGAGTCCCCGCCCGGATGTTTCACTTTTATTAGACGCCCCAAAAAAACACTAGTTGCCATATTGTCATCTTTTTTTTTTTTTTTTTTTTTTTTTTACTTTTGAAAAAAAAAACAACCCCAACCCTAAGCCTACCCTAGTCCAACCCACAAACAGTACGCTGAGTCGGGTAACAATAGTAAAAACATATATAACCATCAGATCACAAAGTAATTTCTTCCTATCACACATTGATGGAACGCCATTATCAAGATACCAGTTCCAAGCTATATTTAATAAATCGGCAGGGAACCATCCGAAAGATTATGGGACACACTCATTCCGCATAGGCGCGGCCATGGAAGCAGCAAGAGAAGGACTGTCAGAAACGGAAGTTCAGAGGATAGGGAGATGGCAATCCACGTGTTTGGCGAGATACATAAGACCGGACTTGTTATCCTAACGTGGTTTGTTTCTTTTACAGGTGACGCTAAGCCAACAGTGTGGGTGATAGGCCACTCGTATATATATTGTGCAGAAAAAAGGGCGAAAGTCCGTTCAGGCGGGAGGAAATTTGAGTTTCAAAACACATATTTCAACTGGAGAGGTATTAGAGGCCTGCAATGGCCACAGGTACTAATGGAGGTAATCAAGGTAGGGAGAGAGGCAAGAGGTCCGTTCATCTTAGTTATACAGGCCAGGGGAAACGACATAGTTTATCAGAAGAGCGCATAACTAATGGCAATAATGAAACTAGACACTGAGCGCTTCAGAGAATTTTTCACAAAAATAACTATAGTATGGTCAGAGATTGTGCCGAGAGCGGTATGGCAAAGTGCCCGAGACATCACGGCCATTGAACGGACAAGGCGGCTAATAAATATTTGGATGGCAAAATTTATAAGAGACAGAGGCGGTGTAGTGATACGACACCGACAACTGGAAGGAGATAAAGCAGGCTTCATACGGCCCGACGGTGTTCACTTAATGGATATTGGACAGGACATATTCCTGTCAAGACTCCAGGACGGAGTGGAACAAGCGTTAAGAGTGATGGATGGGGGTCAGAGTCCTGCATACGAGTACGCAGGATCCTCCGTGGCCTGGAAATAGAAAGGACATGTTGGAGAGTTACACTTGTTGGCCAACTTGCCGGTGTGGAGACACAGGGCATGCTGCAACAAGCTGAATTATTTTAGAAACAAAATGCCTTTCTAATGTCATGAGTATAAACAGTTAATAAAGCTGTGACCGATCCTCACCCATCCAGTTTTAAGAGTTACATGATTGTATTGTCAATGAAAGGGGGCAGTAGGGGGGCTGAGCATCTGGGTTTGGTTGGGGGTCCCCACAGTCTGCCTAGGCTAGATGCAGTTAAAAATTATTATTAGATACACAGGCGGTGCAGCTTGCTTCACAGCTGGGCTACTACGCTGGCTAGCAGACACTGAAGCTTTGGAGCAGACCTCTGAGTAAACAGCTCTTCAGACTCAACCATCTGTGTTACCCCAAGCCACAGTGTATGTAGTTCCTTACGGTTAAAAGGGAGGGGGGGAAAGACCCAACCCACCTGTAATTGACGGTGCCAACGTCACGTAAAACACAGCAAGGGGACTCCAAAAAGAGTCTCCATTTTTTCCAAAAATTTATGGCACAGACACCACTTAAGTGGCATCAATTGCCCCAGAGTTGCTTAAAACGGTTGGTGAGGTGATTTTACCAAATCCTCAAGCTTTTACTCTCCCCAGGATGACACAGGGGTAGAAAAGTCCTTGCGGATCCATGATTTCTTCATCTTTATGAACGTGAGTCTGTCTACATTCTCAGTGGACAGTGCGCTTATCTGTCAGCACACCACCAGCAGCGCTGAACTCACGTTCAGAGAGAACACTGGCTGCGGGGCACGACAAGATCTCCAAGGCGTCAGTGGCGAGCTCAGGCCATTTTTCCAGATTGGAAGCCCAAAATGACCAAGGGTCCAGTGACACAGTCATGGCTTCGATGTTCACTTGGAGATACTCCTGTACCATCGTCTCTAGGCGTTGACTATGTGTCAGACTTCTTGTCTCCTGTGGCCTTGCAAACGATGGGCTAAAAAAGTGGTGAAATGATTGCACAAAATTGCTGTTACCAGCAGATACTGTGTTTCTGTTACCAGCAGATACTGTGTTTCTGTTACGGTTTGAGTGCTGAAGACTCGACAGTCCCAGGGTTGGCAAGTTAGAACTGTGAGATTCACTACGTGCACCACTGGTGTTTTGTGGAAAAGCACATGCAAGATTCTGCAACGGCCTCTGCTGATACTCCTGCATGCGTGAATCCCTTTCTATGGCAGGAATTATTTCTGCAAATTTACTTTTGTACCGGGGATCTAAGAGTGTGGCAACCTAGTAGTCAGGATTATTTCGAATTCTGACAATCCAAGGGTCATGTTGCAGGTAGTGCAGCAAGAAGGCACTCATGTGGCTTGCGCATCCAGGAGCACCAAGTCCCTGTTGTGTTGGTGGCGAGGTAACAATCATGCTTCCTTCCTCTGTCCTCTCCCCCCAACCTCGCACAACAGAAATGTGATCAAGGTCTCCCTCATCTGATGAGTCTTCCATGCCCATCGCCAGTTCGTCCTCCACTTCTTCCTCGGCTCCTGCACCTTCCTCAACAGTTTGGCTGCTACCATGCGCCCTGGTTAATCCCTCTCCCCCACCCTCACATGCCTGCCGCCTTTGTGCTGCCGACCGTCTGGACCATGCAGATGTTAGCCCTTCCGCATACAACTCCTCCTCCTCTACTTCCTCCACCTCCTCTTGTCCCACCACCTGACTCCGAATTCTGTTTAACGTGTGCTCCAGCATGTAAATCACCGGAATAGTCATGCTGATAATGGCATCGTCAGCACTAAACATCTTTGTCGCCATTTCAAAACTGTGCAGAAGGGTGCATAGGTCCCTGATCTGAGACCACTCCTCCAGCGTGATTTGCCCCACCTCTGGATCTCGTTAACCCAGGCTATACGTCACAAGGTATTGCACCAGGGCTTGTCGGTGCTGCCACAGTCGCTGCAACATGTGCAGAGTTGAATTCCACTGTGTCGGCACATCGCATTTCAGCCGGTGAAGTGGCAGGCCCAACGACTTCTGTAGAGATGTAAATCGCTGAGCTGCGGGATGCGAACGGTGGAAGTGAGCACACAGCGACCGTGCCCTCTGCAGAAGGCCATCTAGTCCGGGATAGTGGGCTAAAAATTGCTGGACAACCAGGTTCAACACCTGAGCCATACAAGGCACGTGTGTGACATTGCCCCGGCGAAGGGCCGCACCCAGGTTGGCAGCATTGTCACACACGGCCTTCCCTGGTTGCAGGTCCAGTGGAGACAACCATTCATGAAATTGGTTCTCCAGAGCTGACCACAACTCCTCAGCTGTGTGACTTACATTTCCCAGTCATTTCATATTAAAAACCGCCTGATGATGTTGAGCCCTGCTGCCAGCATAGTAAGGAGGTGTGCAGGATTCCTTCTGCGCAGTTAGAAAGCGGGTGGCATTACCAGACAGGCTTTGGGTGCAGGTGGAGGACCGAGAGGAGGTTGAGGAGGCAGAAGCAGTGGAGGAACTTCGAGATAAAGAGGATTGACGCACAACTCGTGGGGACGGCAAGACTTGGACAGCAGCCCCTTGTCCTGCTGTCACCATAGTTACCCAGTGCCCAGTCAGCGACATGTAACTCCCCTGTCCATGCCTACTCGTCCAAGTGTCTGTAGTGAAATGCACCCTGTCACACACAGAGTTTCTCAAAGAAGCCGTGATGTTGTGTGCGACATGCTGGTGGAGCGCAGGCACACCTTTCTTTGAGAAGTAGTGCCGACTGGGCATCTGGTACTGGGGCACTGCGACAGACATAAGGTCTCGAAAATCCTCTGTGTCCACCAGGCGGAAAGGCAGCATTTCTGTAGCCAAGAGCTTGCAGATGGTGAAATTCAACCTCTTAGCTTTCTCATGACTAGGAGGAAATGGTCTTCTACTTGTCCACATCTGAGGGACCGAGGGCTGGCTGTTGTGCTTAGACGGGGTTGAGTAGGGTGTCCCCGGTAAACTGATGGTCTGTGAGGAAGATGCAGGTGGAAAAGTTAGGTTGCCTTGATCCAAATGTGGTGCTCTCGATGTTGGAGAGCGCTCAACACCAGCTTGTGTTTCCACTTCCAAATGAAATGATGACCTGCCAATCACACTGGCTGTTGCGAGTAAAGAGGTGGCAGGTCTGCGTCCAAAAACATGTGTGACTGCTGTCCCCCCAGTCACAGAGGATGAAGAGGCCGCGGATGCACAAGATGGGGCAGACGGTGGTTGGCCCGGCCCGCTAGGCCGCATTGTAGCACAGTGAGCTTCCCACTGCAACTTATGATTCATATCCATGTGACGGTTCATGCATGAAGTACTCAAACTATGGATTTTTTGGCCTCTACTTAGCTTTTGGTGACAAATGTTACAGATAACACGAGTTGGGTCATTCTTATCGATCTGAAAAAATGCCCAGGCTATGCAAGGCTTAGCACCCATGCGACCTGAAGAGCCACCACGACTTGTGGTCAGAGGCACAGTTGTGTTTGAGGATGCAGTTGTTGACGTGCTTCCAGTACTACGTCTCTGTCCAGGAAGGCGCAACCTAACCTCGTCGTCACTAGCATCCTCCTCCACCTCCTCTGCTGACCTTATCGACTGGCTGACTGTGGGTTGACAGTAAGTGGGATCTCCAACCTCGTCATCATCACCCTGTGTGTTCTCACACCCGTCGTCCTCAGAGCCAACCTCTTCCTGCCCTGACCGAAAACTCAAGTTGTCGCTCCAATCAGGTATTTGTGTCTCATCATCGTCTTCATCATTGTCTCCACCAACAGGAGTTACAGTTTGGGAACGAGGGTCTACATTATGCTCAGAACCTTTTTCATCTGGTCCTGGATCCGACTCATAAAGATTCTGGGCATCAGTGCAGATCATTTCCTCGTCTGGATTCACAGAAGCTCTGGAGCAGACCTCTGATTCCCAGGCTATAGTATGAGTAAACAGCTCTGCAGACTCAACCATCTGTGCTACCCCATACTCAGACGGGCAGCTGGAGTCTTGGGAGCTGTGAGGAAGCAAATGCGAATGGGGTGACACCTCTGAGGACTGGAGTATTTGTGATGTTGAAGTTGAGGTGGAGGAGAGCCCACTTAAAGGAGCACTTGATATCCGTTGAAGCATCTGCTGTTTTGTGTCTCATCTGGAATTTGTAGCGATGGGCGTGGCCATAAGAAAGGGATCGGATCACCTTGTCCACGAAAAGAAGTAGACATCTTAGTTTGGCTGCAAGATGGTCTTTCTTCTGCAGATGTTACTGTTGCTTTAACACCTACCCCACAGACACAACCTTTTTTTCCCTTCCCAACATGCCTATTCCCCTTTCCACCAGCAGCAGGCCTTTTGCCACTCATTTTGGTGGTTAACTAATTGACAACTCTGTAGTTGTTTGCACAAAAAACGATGGATGGAAACCGAGCAGAGCTGAGTGGCCAAACTGTGGTACTAGCCCAAAAGGATTGGCTGGGTTAGAAGCAGTTAAACAATTTTATTACATACACAGCTGGTGGAGCTTGGTATAGATGGCCTAATACAATGAGTACCACACACTGCTACTATGCCCAAAATTATTTTCCGGGCTAGATGCAGCTAAAAATTATTATTAATTTCAAAGCAGGTGGAGCTTGGTATAGATGGCCTAAAACAATGAGTACCACACACTGCTACTATGCCCAAAATTATTTTCCGGGCTAGATGCAGCTAAAAATTATTATTAATTTCAAAGCTGGTGGAGCTTAGTATAGATGGCCTAATACAATGAGTACCACAAACTGCTACTATGCCCAAAATTATTTTCTGGGCTAGATGCAGCTAAAAATTATTATTAATTTCAAAGCTGGTGGAGCTTGGTATAGATGGCCTAATACAATGAGTACCACACACTGCTACTATGCCCAAAATTATTTTCCGGGCTAGATGCAGCTAAAAATTATTATTAATTCCAAAGCTGGTGGAGCTTGGTATAGATGGCCTAATACAACGAGTACCACACACTGCTACTATGCCCAAAATTATTTTCCGGGCTAGATGCAGCTAAAAATTATTATTAATTTCAAAGCTGGTGGAGCTTGGTATAGATGGCCTAATACAATGAGTACCACACTATTCCCAAAATTATTTTCTGGGCTAGATGCAGCTAAAAATTATTATTAATTTCAAAGCTGGTAGAGCTTGATATAGATGGCCTAATACAATGAGTACCATACACTGCTACTATGCCCAAAATTATTTTCCGGGCTAGATACAGCTAAAAATTATTGTTAATTTCAAAGCTGGTGGAGCTTGGTATAGATGGACTAATACAATGAGTACCACACACTGCTACTATGCCCAAAATTATTTTCCAGGCTAGATGCAGCTAAAAATTATTATATTTCAAAGCTGGTGGAGCTTAGTACAGATGGCCTAATAGAATGAGTACCACATACTGCTACAGGCCCAATATTATTTTCCGGGCTAGATGCAGCTAAAAGTTATTATTAATTTCAAAGCTGGTGGAGCTTAGTATAGATGGCCTAATAAATTGAGTACCACACACTGCTACAGGCCCAAAATTATTTTCCGGGCTAGATGCAGCTAAAAATTATTATTACTTTCAAAGCTGGTGGAGCTTAGTATAGATGGCCTAATAGATTGAGTACCACACACTGCTACAGGCCCAAAATTATTTTCCAGGCTAGATGCAGCTAAAAATTATTATTAATTTCAAAGCTGGTGGAGCTTGGTATAGATGGCCTAATACAATGAGTACCACACACTGCTACTATGCCCAAAATTATTTTCCGGGCTAGATGCAGCTAAAAATTATTATTAATTTCAAAGCTGGTGGAGCTTGGTATAGACGGCCTAATACAATGAGTATCACACACTGCTACAGGCCCAAAATTATTTTCCAGGCTAGATGCAGCTAAAAATTATTATTAATTTCAAAGCTGGTGGAGCTTGGTATAGATGGCCTAATACAATGAGTACCACACACTGCTACTATGCCCAAAATTATTTTCCGGGCTAGATGCAGCTAAAAATTATTATTAATTTCAAAGCTGGTGGAGCTTGGTATAGATGGCCTAATACAATGAGTACCACACACTGCTACTATGCCCAAAATTATTTTCCGGGCTAGATGCAGCTAAAAATTATTATTAATTTCAAAGCTGGTGGAGCTTGGTATAGATGGCCTAATACAATGAGTACCACACACTGCTACTATGCCCAAAATTATTTTCCAGGCTAGATGCAGCTAAAAATTATTATTAATTTCAAAGCTGGTGGAGCTTAGTATAGATGGCCTAATAGATTGAGTACCACACACTGCTACAGGCCCAAAATTATTTTCCGGGCTAGATGCAGCTAAAAATTATCATTAATTTCAAAGCGGTGGAGCTTAGTATAGATGGCCTAATAGATTGAGTACCACACACTGCTACAGGCCCAAAATTATTTTCTGGGCTAGATGCAGCTAAAAATTATTATTAATTTCAAAGCTGGTGGAGCTTAGTATAGATGGCCTAATAGATTGAGTACCACACACTGCTACAGTCCCAAAATTATTTTCCGGGCTAGATGCAGCTAAAAATTATTATTAAATTCAAAGCTTGTGGAGCTTAGTATAGATGGCCTAATAGATTGAGTACCACACACTGCTACAGGCCCAAAATAATTTTCCGGGCTAGATGCAGCTAAAAATTATTATTAATTTCAAAGCTGGTGGAGCTTGGTATAGATGGCCTAATATAAGGAGTAACACACACTGCTACTATGCCCAAAAGGTTTTACTTGGCTAGGTGCAGTAAAAAATTCGTATTACATACACAGGTGGTGTAGCGTGCAACACAGATAGGCTACTCCACTGACTAACACACACTGCAAGAGGCCCAAAAGGATTTGCTTAGCTAGATTTAGCCAAATGCTGTGAAAAACACTTGCACAGCACTAAAACAGACCTGCCTGGCAAAAAGTCCTAGGAAATGCTGTAACCTAGCCCTCAAAAGGGCTGCAATTACAACTAGTCCCTACTCCTAACCTATCTATTTAAGAGCAAATTCGCTTGCAATTCACACAGTTAGAAAGTATAGCGCCCACAGTAGCAGCGGTGCCGTCTAACACTCAGCTGCAGCAGTGAGAAAATGGTGGTGACGTGGAAAATGGCTGGGTCTTATAGGGCAAGGACATTTGACATATACAGCCAATGACACATGCCCTTGCTTGTGTGAAAAAAAGCACTTCGCTGCGTGTGTGCGCTGCTGATAGGCTGACAGACTGCACCTCCCCACTGTAAATGCGGGAAAGAAAAAAAAAATGGAGATCTTCACTATTTCTGCAGAGATCCATCCCCTGCCCCTCCCCCCGCCCACTGTACACTCAAACTGTGTATTAATATTGATTAACAGCATTACTGTGAAAAAATCCAGTTACGATTTTGGTGCACGAACAGTTATCGAACATAACCTCGAACAGCCGGATTTTTTTCAAATCGTTTGTGTTCGTCGAACGGCTCGAACACCGCCCAAAACAGCTCGAATTTGAGATTGGCGAACAGTTCGAGTCGGACACCGCTCATCTCTACTCAACACTCCTTCCCTTCTGAACCCTGCCGTGCGCCCAAAGATACAGGTATCTGCGTGCTCAGACGAAATTGCACAAAAATTTTGGGGTCCATTTTTTCCTGTTATCATTGTGAAAATAAAAAGATTTGGGTCTAAAGTAACATTTTTGTGAAAAAAATGAATGTTAATTTTTTTCTTCCACATTCCAAAAATTCCTGTGAAGCACCTGAAGGGTTAATAAACATCTTGAATGTGGTTTTGAGCACCTTGAGGGATTAACTTTTTAGAATGGTGTCATCTTTGGGTATTTTCTGTCATAAAGGCCCCTCAAAGTCACTTCAAATGTGATGTGATCCCTAAAAAATGGTTTTGTAAATTTTGTTAGAAAAATGAGAAATCGCTGGTCAACTTTTAACCCCTATAACTTTCTAACAAAAAAAAAGTTGGTTCCAAAATTGTGCTGATGTAAAGTAGATATGTGGGAAATGTTATTTATTAACCATTTTTGTGACAAATCTCTCTAAGGGCATGAAAATTCAAAGTTTGAAAATTGCAAAATTTTCGCCAAATTTCTGATTTTTTCACCAATAAACGCAAGTCATATCGAAGAAATTTTACCACTATCATGAAGTACAATATGTCATGAAAAAACAATCTCAGAGTCAGTGGGATCTGTAGAAGCGTTCCAGAGTAATTACCTCATAAAGTGACAGTGGTCAGAATTGTAAAAATTGGCCTGGTCATGAACGTGCAAACCACCTTTGGGGGTAAAGGGGTTAAGGGTCCAGGGAAATTATTGATAAATTAGACAGTATTTTTTACATTTTTTAATTTTCCCAATTATGTCTAGTACCAATCAAAAGTTTCAACACACATTTTTATGTAATTTTTTTTCTTGTTCCTATTGGAATGTGCACATTGTAGATTGAGACTGAAGGCAAAAAAAATCATAAAGGAACATGTTTGGGAAAAAGGAATAAATAAACTCATGTGAAACAAACCAGAATATGTGTAGAACTTTAGATTCCTCAAGGTACCTCCCCCCTTTTTATTATGAAAACAGGTATACACACCCTTGGCATTCTCTCAAGCTGTTTCATCTTTTCTGCAGTCCTGAAGAAGTTCCCATAGGTGAACACTTGTTGGCCTTTACTCTGCAATCCATCTCATCCCAAACCATCTCATTTGGGTTGAGGTCAGTTGATTGTAGAGACTGGCATCAGACACAGTACTCTAACCCATTCCTTCTTGGTCACATTGCACGTGTGTTTTCGGTCATTTTCCTGTTGTAACTCAAATGATGGCACAAACCAGATGGGATGAAATGTCATTGCAGAATGCTGTGGAAGCCATGCTAAGTAGGTGTGCCTTAAATTTGGAATAAATAACCAACAAACTGGGCACCACATTTTAAACAATACATCGAAAAACAGGAGAAAGTTCAGAGAAGAGCTACCAAGGTGATGAGCGGACTGCAAACTATGTCCTACGAGGAGCGGTTAAAGGATCTGGGAATGTTTAGCTTGCAAAAAAGAAGGCTAAGAGGAGACCTAATAGCTACAAATATCTGACGGGATGTCACAGTGTAGAGAGATCATCCTTATTCTCATTTGCACCTGGAAACACGAGAAGCAATAGAATGAACCTGAAAGGGAGAATATACAGATTAGATATTAGAAAAAACTTTTTGACAGTGAGAGTGATCAACAAGTGGAACAGGCTGCCACGAGAGGTGGTAAGTTCTCCTTCAATGGAAGTCTTCAAACAGAGGCTGGACAGACAGCAGTCTGAGATGGTTTAGTGACTTCTGCATTGAGCAGGGGACTGGACACGATGACCCTAGAGGTCCCTTCCAACTCTAATATTCTATGCTTTTAACTCACCAGCAAAGCACCCATACACCATCACACCATCATGCTTCACAGTAAGCACCACATATGTGGAAGTTATCCGCTTACTTTTCCTGTGTCTCACTAAGACATGGTGGTTGGTATCAAAATTCTCAAATTTTAACTCATCATTCCATAGTACAGATTTCCTTTGATCTAAGTTTTCAATTCTTTTGTTGCTTGGCAGAAACAAGTCTCTTCTTGTTTGCGATCCTCAATGGTGGCTTCTTCGCAGCAATTCGATTGTAAAGGCCTGCTTCTCGCAGTCTCTTCTGGACATTCGATGTTGAGTTGTGTCTTACAATCATTGATGTCTCTGCATCATTTATGAGGGTTGTTATTTGAGATGCTGTCTATTTGCGAATTCTAAGGTTGGTAACTCTGATGAACTTATCCTCTGCAGCAGAGGTACTTCTTTGTCTTCCTTTCCTGAGGAGGTCGTCTTGAGAGCCACTTTCATTATAGTAATTTATGGTGTTCATGACTCAAGGTTTTATCAATTTTTTGAATTTACTGACCTTCATGTTTTAAATAATGGACTTTCATTTTTCTTTACTTAGTTGCGTGGTTCAGGACATAATCTGGCATAGAACAGTTATGGAATACGGCTCAGTACTGTATGAAACTGTTTGCCAACACTGCCTCTGCAAAACACACCTTATAATCACAAACCTTTTCTGAAGATCGATGGTTCCACAAATGAGCTCTTGACGAGGCATACCTGTTCACTGGAAGCTTTTGAAGGGGGCGAGAATCTGATCAAACTGCCTCAAAGAATAGCAATGGGATGTAAAGCTGTCATCGGAGTAAAAAGGGGATATTTTGAAGAATCTAAGGTTTAACACTTTTTCTGGGGGTTTTTCACACATTCCACTAAAAACAATGAAAGCCTGAACATGAACAGGTGTGTTCAAACATTTGAATTGAACTGTATATATGGGAAAGGTTTTATATTTTGATCTTAGTGAAGTTTTCCAGGAGATGATAGGTCCTCTTTCATAACCTGTTTATCCCCCTTTTGCAGTAATCACCTCCACATCCTTTGCTCTTTCTGGGACTTTCGGACCAGTGGGCAGTTCTATCAGTGATTGACTGCTTTCTTTATATAGGAATGCAAACAGAGATGGCGATACTAAAATTCCCAGAAAGAGCAGAGGTTTAAATGATAAAACACAGGTTACATTGGATCTTTTCTCACAAAACTGTATATCAATGTACTCAGCTCCCTGTTGTATAACATGGTCCCTCCAGATTAGACAGTATTTTCATGGTGACGGGTTCCCTTTAAGGTCTATAGTCTGACTTGGTCATTCCAAAACACAAATAATTTTGCAATATACATTTGAATGCATTGTTCCGTTAATAATCACAAAGCAGCCCCAAACCATGATGCTCCTTCCATGCTTCACAGCTGGGATGATGATTTGGTGTTAGTATACAGTCATCATTCTCCTCCATAGTGTAGTGCATTTGTAATAAGATGTACCATTTCTTTTACATTTGTCTACAGAAGTATTTCACTAAAGTATTGTGGAACATCCAAGTGGTCTTGAGGAAACAGATAAAAAGTTGTTTTTTTGTTGGGATAGACAGCAGTGGCTTTCATAATGGTGTCCATGGGTTCCTTACCTTTTGGATTTTTTTCCTAAACTTTTTTTAGGATTGCCAGTCATATTCTTTTAACTTAAGTGTGACTTTATTTAATGGGCAAAGTGCATGAACAGACATGAAAAGCGCAACAGGTTTTGTGTTACTAGTTTAGTTGGATTGTGTTTATTGATAATTGTGACATAGGTAGAAATCAGAACACATGATGTTATTAATTTTGCAGAAATTTGGGTAATTGCAAAGGGTTCACTTACTTTTTTTGTAACTGTAATATTATAATACCAGTGGGTCACGCTTGTTGTAATCTGTCATTGCATAAAAGTAGCTGCATTCAGAGTTATTGCAGGACATGATAAGAAGCATAAAATGACATTTCTACACACTTCGGGAAATAATATGGCGTTTTTTATGAGCTATCATTAAGCTTTTGGAATTTCTAATCATAGTAAGCGCTATTAGTGCATTTCACCTTTTTATTGTCTGCTAAATCCTAGCTCACTATATTCTGTTTTATGTGTCCATAAGATTTGGTGGTTGCTTTTGGCTATAACCATTTCTGTGACTCTCTTAGCTCATGCACAGTCACTTGCTCTCTTATTTTCAGCCAACAATCTAATCCTTGGGATCACACAAAGCACATGTACATCAGCACCAAATTTCACATGTAGGCTATAAAGTAATGATGAGGACTTATTTTTGTGCCTGAAAAGCACCAGGGAAAGAACTCCAACGGCACCTAAAGTGAATACCGATATTTCAACAAATCTTTTTTTTTTCTCTAAATACAGTAGGTCTACAATTTTGTTCCACATTAATGTGCAGCACAGTGGCTCAGTGGTTAGCACTGCAGCCAGTGGTCCTGGGTTCAAATCCCACCAAGGACAACATCTGCAAGGAGTTTGTATGTTTGCGTGGGTTTTCTCCAGTTTCCTCCCACACTCCAAAAACATACTGATAGGGAATGTAGATTGTGAGCCCCAATGGGGATAGTGCCGATATTGTCTGTGAAGCGCTGTGGAA
Source organism: Phyllobates terribilis (assembly GCF_046119375.1). NCBI lineage: Eukaryota > Metazoa > Chordata > Amphibia > Anura > Dendrobatidae > Phyllobates > Phyllobates terribilis. The sequence continues at coordinate 585,200,141 of NW_027362764.1, read as the reverse complement.
TTAATGGTGCTATATAAGTGAGAAAAATAAAATATGTCTTTACAGGAGACAGAACTCTACTTTGTACACAATAATGTGTGAATACGTCTTTACAGGAAACAGTGCATGCGCTGGAGGGATTCATAAGTCTGCAGTCACACAGAGTGACTGCAGACTTATCATTTTGGACCTGACAACCCCATTTAACTAGCAGCACAAAATGTATTATCACAAGCTATGTAAACTAATAAACCCACAAGACTCTTACTGAAGAACATGGTGCACAGTCAAGCACACAGTGTAAGTAGCCCAGAGCACTGCCTTGAGCACAGGGAATATAAAAGGAGAACAATGAACAGAGAGGTGTGACAGCTGGGAGAATGATGAAGAGAAATTCCTGCAAGAAAGACAGACAGCACAAGAAAAAGCCCCCATTCAACAAGTATTGCATCCGAAGTAAAGGCTCCCCCTCCTAATTATTATTTATTCTTCTCTTCTATTAGTACTGCACATGTCAGCCTTTAAAATGTATGTGCAGTGCAAGCTACTGAGAAATGTTAAAAAAAAAAAACAATGTGTTTTTTTTCTGTTGGTCAGAGTCAGGAGGAGCAGCATTTTTCAGACCCCTGAGAGATACTCAGGTCAGCTCATCACATGGCAGAAATGGCTTTGTACTATGAAAAGTGGGAGGAATGCAAGGAAGAAGAAACTGTGTGTGCAGCAATTTATCCATCTTGAGACTGTATAGAAGTCTCCAGATGGTGCTTTGTAGATGGTTGAGCAGCCACTGAGAATGGGAGTGAGTAAGCTGTGTGATAGATACAACTCTACTTCTTGGGAAATGTAATCTGGAGGCATGGAGGGAGAGCTGGTAAAAAAAATTCAGGATATAAACAATAACAAACCACAAGGGTGGCTCCAGGGCTGAAGGGGAGCTAAATAAAAAAATAACTAACAGGGTAAGTTGGGGACTCAATACAGGGACAGACAGGTTGTTTTTTGTTTTTCTGTGCCCCGATAACCACTTTAATACATATTACAATAATGTGCAGCCCATCCTCCTATAACATCAGTCTGGCTGTGTCATCTAAACTACCTCCTATCATAGCAGTTATACAATCTCCACTAACATGGCTGTTGCTTTCTCTGCTCTGCAGATTAATTTTCTAATTGAAAAATCTGCAGAAAGTAAATCCAAAGAAAGAATCAGCCACCTTAAGACTCTTGTGGGACTACCATATAAGAAGAATTTGTCTGTGTAGCCCAGCCCCACTGCTATAACTACAGACTGCCCGTCTTTCCTGAACTCTGCTGAAAATACACAGCAATTTCCCTAAGTTGAATATTTGCTTGTTTGTTTCCAGAGCACTGCGAAGTGAAAAGTTTGGTAAAAACATAAATATTGTTTTAAAGTTTAATATTAAAGTATTGCTGTAAGTGAATGTTGCTCAATATGTAACAAGTTGTTCTGAACTAAACAGTGATGGATGATTTATTTTTAGGTTCTGCTGGCTCGTGTAGATGGCTCAGTATGTACAATAAACTGGTCTTAAGACTTAGCTGGTAAAGGGTTTATGGGGCACTTTAAAATCGTAGTTTCAAATCTAGATCAGCAATATTTTTCTACATTTTTCAATGTATTATACATTAGCACACTGTGAAGAGTCAGCTGAGTATTAGGCTTGCAGCAGTAAAATAGGGCAAAATACAGTATATATTATATTAGCCAACAGGAATAAGTAATATATCTTAAGGCCATCAACTCTTGATTGCGTCTGTTGTGTTTAGGAGACGTAATATTCGGTCATTCTTGGTGAGATCTGCTGGTTGTTCATTGGCCTGTAATAAAAATAAATAACAGTAAATTACACCCTATTGTCCTACAATATATTGAAATTAAAAATCAGGTTAAACAGGGTTACCATGGGAAATTCAGATTCCTTTTATTGCACAGCAAACTACAGACGTCCCTGACATGGCTGAGCAGCTAAAAAAAACCTTGATTAAATACTCTGTTAGGCCCCATTCACACGTTCAGTATTTGGTCAGTATTTTATATCAGTATTTGTAAGCCAAAACCAGGTGAGGAACAATCAGATGATAAGTATAATAGAAACACGTCACCACTTCTGTATTTATCACCCACTCCTGGTTTTGACTTACCTTGAGTAATCGGGAATCAGCATGACAAAGTCACTGAGTCGTAGCTGCAAACACATCCTGGACATAGGGATTGACACAAAAACATGATTGCATTTAGTTTTAATAATCTGCAGCAGCGTGGTACCAGATTCATAGGAAAAAGCTGACGTCAGGTTCCCTATACTTTATAAGCAAGAAAGAAGAGTTACATGCATTATATGACAGTACAGTGCACCATGCAAAGCTATAACATTACATCCAGATCCCCCCACAGATTACAGCTGATTTCTGCGAGTTCCAGCGGCTTGACACCCTGAGATCAGATAACTGATACAGGGAACCCCCTAACAGAAAGAATTTGCCTAAAGAAGGCAAACTAAATATAACCTGCATATTGGATGCATGATTTTATGTTTTAAAGGGGTTGTCCAGCCATGGAGTACAAGTCTACGGTCTCTCTATGTGACTGCAGACTTGTAAATCCTCACAGAGCGCACACTGCGTACTGTGAGGATTCTAAGGTGTTGGCGCTGGGAGCAGCAGGCGCATGACAACAAGTATGCGATTTGCACGTGCCGACAAGATGTGCACAGCCTCGCTCAATGCAAGTGTATTGAGCGAAGCCGGACACGTCTAGTCGGAATGTAGCCGGTAGTTTTCAAATCACATACTTGCGGTCACATGACCGGCCGCTCCCGACCCCGGAGAATCCTCACAGCACTCAGTGCACGCGCTGTGAAGATTCACAAGTCTGCAGTCACATGGAATGACTGCAGACTTGTACTCCAAGGCTGGACAACCCCCTTAAGTAACAATTTATAGTTAAGGGAAAGGCTGCAGGACCAAATTCCATTTGATGGGCCAGGGCAATGACAGGGGTATGAGGAGCATTATTTTACTCACTTATACAGCACCATTCATTCCACAACGCTGTACAGACAGGTTATTATCATATTGCTGGAGGTCTGGCACCTAGACACCTCAGATCAGATATCACAATGACCACTGACTGCTGGAGGTACAGTGTATGGAGCCAGAATAACACAGCTCTGTACACTGGGCAGTGACCGATCTCAGGTACTGCAGCTACTACAGTGAATAGTAGCTGAGCTCCTGTACCCAGGAACAGCCACTACACAATGTACAAAGTTGTGGCCTTCTGGCTCCATATACAGGGTGGGTACTTTTGGCAGCTGTGGGTCATGCTAACAGTTGATCAGTAGGGTGCTGAGTGTCCTGATTCAGATCCATTAGTAATGTGTTTAAATCAATTTTAATAGTCACTCACTTTATTTCTAATTGTAGGGTTGGCTCCAGCTTCTAACAGAAGAGAAACTGATTTAAGGTTCCCACCTAGAACTGCAGCATGGAGAGCTGTGGATCCATTCTGAGGCAAATAAGATTTTAAAATCACATAAGTAGTAAAGTAATCAGTTTTATACTAGTTCGTCCTACCAAGTTAAAAGAAGAATTTACAATGAATAATAATTACAGTAAAGATTTGCCAGAGCCTGGTCCAGATGGCATATTTGTAGTCCATGGCTTCCAGACCAGATCTTTGCACACCTCCTACCACCTGCAGCATCTTTGGCATCTTTTTTGGTTAGTAGGCAATAGTGACATTGTTACATTGAGGTGTGTAGGGAGCCTACTAATCAGAAGAGGTGATGGGCATGTCGCAGGGAGCAGAAGGTTCACAGAGCTCTGGATTGTCTCTGGCCACAAGACCGGGGTTCTGCAAAAATCTCTGCTCAACTCCAAAATATGATTTAAGTTTTAGTTTGGCTTACAGTAACATTCAGCAACAATACTAACAAGTAGCATTCAGAACTGAGGTTATTCCTGTCTTATCTGTTTCCATCAGAAATGAGCAGTGACAGATATATCTGACAGCCATCTACTTGAGCATGCACTACGAAAATTAAAGTTCTGTTTAGGGACTCATGCAGACTAGTGTATAAATTAGATTTGTGCTGTCTGATTTTTAATCGGAGAGCACATGGACAGCACACTGATCCAAGTTATTCAATAGGGCTGTTCAGAAGAACGATTTGTTTCTCAGTCTGACTGTCCGTGAAAAAAAAATTGCAGCATGCACTACTTTCTACCGCGTCTCGGATGAGACTCACCTATTCAAGATTATAAGAAAAAATGTTTAAAAAATTGAGACAAAAAACGAGGTGATAAAAGCGTTGCTGAGTGCGACAGACAGCTAGGTACTGTCTTCATAGGAATTTATTAAAAGAATATGGGCTATGCTTTTTAGGCCAGGCAGGGGCGGACTGGCCCACCGAAGGATCGGGAAAACCCCCGGTGGGCCCCGGGTCCCGATGGCCATGCCCCCAAGCCCTGCCCCCCTACACCCCTGGGCCCTGTACAGAGAAAAGAGGGCCCCCCCGGTTCGCTAATCATATCGGCAGCTCTGCCGATATGATTAGTGATGGGCCCTCTGCAGCGGCAAAGCAGGGAGAGCGATCTCCCTGCTCTGCCTGCTGCTGCAGTGCCCCTCTGCCTCCTCTGCGCAGCGCGACACTGCCGGCGCTTGCGCAGGAGGTCAGTCTCAGGGCGGGACTGCTTCCTGTGCGCGCTGTGGTGAACGGACCCGGCGTCGCCCCAGGCAGTGGCAGCAGAATCTATGGGCTCCTGTCAGGTATATATTATTGGAGGCAGGAGAATCTATGGGCTCCTGTCAGGTATATATTATTGGAGCCAGCAGAATCTATGGGCTCCTGTCAGGTATATATTATTGGAGGCAGCAGAATGTATGGGCTCCTGTCAGGTATATATTATTGGAGGCAGCAGAATCTATGGGCTCCTACCAGGTATATATTACTGGAGGCAGCAGAATGTATGGGCTCCTACCAGGTATATATTATTGGAGGCAGGAGAATGTATGGGCTCCTCTCAGGTATATAATTATTGGAGGCGGGAGAATGTATGGACTCCTGTCAGGTATATAATTATTGGAGGCAGCAGAATCTATGGGCTCCTGTCAGGTATATAATATTGGAGGCAGCAGAATGTATGGGCTCCTGTCAGGTATATATTATTGGAGGCAGCAGAATGTATGGACTCCTGTCAGGTATATATTATTGGAGGCAGCAGAATGTATGGACTCCTGTCAGGTATATATTATTGGAGGCAGCAGAATCTATGGGCTCCTGTCAGGTATATATTATAGGAGGCAGCAGAATCTATGGGCTTCTGTCAGGTATATATTATTGGAGGCAGGAGAATGTATGGACTCCTGTCAGGTATATATTATTGGAGGCAGCAGAATGTATGGGCTCCTGTCAGGTATATATTATAGGAGGCAGCAGAATCTATGGGCTTCTGTCAGGTATATATTATTGGAGGCAGGAGAATGTATGCGCTCCTGTCAGGTATATATTATTGGAGGCAGCAGAATGTATGGACTCCTGTCAGGTATATATTATTGCAGGCAGCAGAATGTATGGGCTCCTGTCAGGTATATATTATTGGAGGCAGCAGAATGTATGAGCTCCTGTCGGGTATATATTATTGGAGGCAGCAGAATGTATGGACTCCTGTCAGGTATATATTATTGGAGGCAGCAGAATCTATGGGCTCTTGTCAGGTATATATTATTGCAGGCAGCAGAATGTATGGGCTCCTGTCAGGTATATATTATTGGAGGCAGGAGAATGTATGGGCTCTTGTCAGGTATATATTATTGCAGGCAGCAGAATGTATGGGCTCCTGTCAGGTATATATTATTGGAGGCAACAGAATGTATGAGCTCCTGTCGGGTATATATTATTGGAGGCAGCAGAATGTATGGGCTCCTACCAGGTATATATTATTGGAGGCAGCAGAATGTATGGGCTCCTGTCAGGTATATATTATTGGAGGCAGCAGAATCTATGGGCTCCTGTCAGGTATATATTATAGGAGGCAGCAGAATCTATGGGCTTCTGTCAGGTATATATTATTGGAGGCAGGAGAATGTATGGACTCCTGTCAGGTATATATTATTGGAGGCAGCAGAAAGTATGGGCTCCTGTCAGGTATATATTATAGGAGGCAGCAGAATCTATGGGCTTCTGTCAGGTATATATTATTGGAGGCAGGAGAATGTATGCGCTCCTGTCAGGTATATATTATTGGAGGCAGCAGAATGTATGGACTCCTGTCAGGTATATATTATTGGAGGCAGCAGAATGTATGGGCTCTTGTCAGGTATATATTATTGGAGGCAGCAGAATGTATGGGCTCCTGTCAGGTATATATTATTGGAGGCAGCAGAATGTACGGGCTCTTGTCAGGTATATATTATTGGAGGCAGCAGAATGTATGGGCTCCTGTCAGGTATATATTATTGGAGGCAGGAGAATGTATGGGCTCCTGTCAGGTATATATTATTGGAGGCAGGAGAATCTATAGGCTCCTGTCAGGTATATATTATAGGAGGCAGCAGAATCTATGGGCTTCTGTCAGGTATATATTATTGGAGGCAGGAGAATCTATGGGCTCCTGTCAGGTATATATTATTGGAGGCAGCAGAATCTATGGGCTCCTGTCAGGTATATATTATTGGAGGCAGCAGAATCTATGGGCTCCTGTCAGGTATATATTATAGGAGGCAGCAGAATCTATGGGCTTCTGTCAGGTATATATTATTGGAGGCAGGAGAATCTATGGGCTCCTGTCAGGTATATATTATAGGAGGCAGCAGAATCTATGGGCTTCTGTCAGGTATATATTATTGGAGGCAGGAGAATGTATGGGCTCCTGTCAGGTATATATTATAGGAGGCAGCAGAATCTATGGGTTCCTGTCAGGTATATACTAGGTATATATTATTGGAGGCAGGAGAATGTATGAACTCCTGTCAGGTATACAGTATATTATTGGAGGCAGCAGAATCTATGGAATCCTGTCAGGTATATATTATAGGAGGCAGCAGCATCTATGGGCTCCTGTCAGGTATATATTATAGGAGGCAGGAGAATCTATGGGCTCCTGTCAGGTATATATTATAGGAGGCAGCAGAATCTATGAGTTTCCTGTCAGGTATATACTAGGTATATATTATTGGTGGCAGGAGAATATATGAACTCCTGTCAGGTATACAGTATATTATTGGAGCCAGCAGAATCTATGGGCTCCTGTCAGGTATATATTATTGGAGGCAGCAGAATGTATGGACTCCTGTCAGGTATATATTATTGGAGGCAGCAGAATCTATGGGCTCCTACCAGGTATATATTATTGGAGGCAGCAGAATCTATGGGCTCCTACCAGGTATATATTATTGGAGGCAGCAGAATCTATGGGTCCTGTCAGGTATATATTATTGGAGGCAGCAGAATCTATGGGCTCCTGTCAGGTATATATTATTGGAGGCAGCAGAATCTATGGGCTCCTGTCAGGTATATATTATTGGAGGCAGCAGAATCTATGGGCTCCTGTCAGGTATATATTATTGGAGGCAGCAGAATCCATGGGCTCCTGTCAGGTATATATTATTGGAGGCAGCAGAATCTATGGGCTCCTGTCAGGTATATATTATTGGAGGCAGGAGAATGTATGGGCTCCTACCAGGTATATATTATTGGAGGCAGCAGAATCTATGGGCTCCTGTCAGGTATATATTATTGGAGGTAGCAGAATGTATGGGCTCCTGTCAGGTATATATTATTGGAGCCAGGAGAATGTATGGGCTCCTGTCAGGTATAAATTATAGGAGGCAGGAGAATCTATGGGCACCTGTCAGGTATATATTATAGGAGGCAGGAGAATCTATGGGTTCCTGTCAGGTATATATTATTGGAGGCAGGAGAATGTATGGGCTCCTGTCAGGTATATATTATTGGAGGAAGCAGAATGTATGGGCTCCTGTCAGGTATATATTATTGGAGGCAGCAGAATGTATGGGCTCCTGTCAGGTATATATTATTGGAGGCAGCAGAATGTATGAGCTCCTGTCAGGTATATATTATTGGAAGCAGCAGAATGTATGGACTCCTGTCAGGTATATATTATTGGAGGCAGCAGAATGTATGGGCTCCTGTCAGGTATATATTATTGGAGGCAGCAGAATGTATGGACTCCTGTCAGGTATATATTATTGGAGGCAGGGGAATGTATGGGCTTCTGTCAGGTATATATTATTGGAGGCAGGAGAATGCATGGACTCCTGTCAGGTATATATTATTGGAGGCAGCAGAATGTATGGGCTCCTGTCAGGTATATATTATTGGAGCCAGCAGAATCTATGGGCTCCTGTCAGGTATATATTATTGGAGGCAGGAGAATGTATGGACTCCTGTCAGGTATATATTATTGGAGGCAGGAGAATGTATGGACTCCTGTCAGGTATATATTATTGGAGGCAGGAGAATGTATGGACTCCTGTCAGGTATATACTATTGGAGGCAGGAGAATCTATAGGCTCCTGTCAGGTATATATTATTGGAGGCAGCAGAATCTATGGGCTCCTGTCAGGTATATATTATTGGTGGCAGGAGAATCTATGGGCTCCTGTCAGGTATATATTATTGGAGGCAGCAGAAAGTATGGGCTCCTGTCAGGTATATATTATTGGTGGCAGGAGAATCTATGGGCTCCTGTCAGGTATATATTATTGGAGGCAGCAGAATCTATGGGCTCCTGTCAGGTATATATTATAGGAGGCAGCAGAATCTATGGGCTTCTGTCAGGTATATATTATTGGAGGCAGGAGAATCTATGGGCTCCTGTCAGGTATATATTATAGGAGGCAGCAGAATCTATGGGCTTCTGTCAGGTATATATTATTGGAGGCAGGAGAATGTATGGGCTCCTGTCAGGTATATATTATAGGAGGCAGCAGAATCTATGGGTTCCTGTCAGGTATATACTAGGTATATATTATTGGAGGCAGGAGAATGTATGAACTCCTGTCAGGTATACAGTATATTATTGGAGGCAGCAGAATCTATGGAATCCTGTCAGGTATATATTATAGGAGGCAGCAGCATCTATGGGCTCCTGTCAGGTATATATTATAGGAGGCAGGAGAATCTATGGGCTCCTGTCAGGTATATATTATAGGAGGCAGCAGAATCTATGAGTTTCCTGTCAGGTATATACTAGGTATATATTATTGGTGGCAGGAGAATATATGAACTCCTGTCAGGTATACAGTATATTATTGGAGCCAGCAGAATCTATGGGCTCCTGTCAGGTATATATTATTGGAGGCAGCAGAATGTATGGACTCCTGTCAGGTATATATTATTGGAGGCAGCAGAATCTATGGGCTCCTACCAGGTATATATTATTGGAGGCAGCAGAATCTATGGGCTCCTACCAGGTATATATTATTGGAGGCAGCAGAATCTATGGGTCCTGTCAGGTATATATTATTGGAGGCAGCAGAATCTATGGGCTCCTGTCAGGTATATATTATTGGAGGCAGCAGAATCTATGGGCTCCTGTCAGGTATATATTATTGGAGGCAGCAGAATCTATGGGCTCCTGTCAGGTATATATTATTGGAGGCAGCAGAATCCATGGGCTCCTGTCAGGTATATATTATTGGAGGCAGCAGAATCTATGGGCTCCTGTCAGGTATATATTATTGGAGGCAGGAGAATGTATGGGCTCCTACCAGGTATATATTATTGGAGGCAGCAGAATCTATGGGCTCCTGTCAGGTATATATTATTGGAGGTAGCAGAATGTATGGGCTCCTGTCAGGTATATATTATTGGAGCCAGGAGAATGTATGGGCTCCTGTCAGGTATAAATTATAGGAGGCAGGAGAATCTATGGGCACCTGTCAGGTATATATTATAGGAGGCAGGAGAATCTATGGGTTCCTGTCAGGTATATATTATTGGAGGCAGGAGAATGTATGGGCTCCTGTCAGGTATATATTATTGGAGGAAGCAGAATGTATGGGCTCCTGTCAGGTATATATTATTGGAGGCAGCAGAATGTATGGGCTCCTGTCAGGTATATATTATTGGAGGCAGCAGAATGTATGAGCTCCTGTCAGGTATATATTATTGGAAGCAGCAGAATGTATGGACTCCTGTCAGGTATATATTATTGGAGGCAGCAGAATGTATGGGCTCCTGTCAGGTATATATTATTGGAGGCAGCAGAATGTATGGACTCCTGTCAGGTATATATTATTGGAGGCAGGGGAATGTATGGGCTTCTGTCAGGTATATATTATTGGAGGCAGGAGAATGCATGGACTCCTGTCAGGTATATATTATTGGAGGCAGCAGAATGTATGGGCTCCTGTCAGGTATATATTATTGGAGGCAGCAGAATGTATGGACTCCTGTCAGGTATATATTATTGGAGGCAGGGGAATGTATGGGCTTCTGTCAGGTATATATTATTGGAGGCAGGAGAATGCATGGACTCCTGTCAGGTATATATTATTGGAGGCAGCAGAATGTATGGGCTCCTGTCAGGTATATATTATTGGAGCCAGCAGAATCTATGGGCTCCTGTCAGGTATATATTATTGGAGGCAGGAGAATGTATGGACTCCTGTCAGGTATATATTATTGGAGGCAGGAGAATGTATGGACTCCTGTCAGGTATATATTATTGGAGGCAGGAGAATGTATGGACTCCTGTCAGGTATATACTATTGGAGGCAGGAGAATCTATAGGCTCCTGTCAGGTATATATTATTGGAGGCAGCAGAATCTATGGGCTCCTGTCAGGTATATATTATTGGTGGCAGGAGAATCTATGGGCTCCTGTCAGGTATATATTATTGGAGGCAGCAGAAAGTATGGGCTCCTGTCAGGTATATATTATTGGTGGCAGGAGAATCTATGGGCTCCTGTCAGGTATATATTATTGGAGGCAGCAGAATCTATGGGCTCCTGTCAGGTATATATTATAGGAGGCAGCAGAATCTATGGGCTTCTGTCAGGTATATATTATTGGAGGCAGGAGAATCTATGGGCTCCTGTCAGGTATATATTATAGGAGGCAGCAGAATCTATGGGCTTCTGTCAGGTATATATTATTGGAGGCAGGAGAATGTATGGGCTCCTGTCAGGTATATATTATAGGAGGCAGCAGAATCTATGGGTTCCTGTCAGGTATATACTAGGTATATATTATTGGAGGCAGGAGAATGTATGAACTCCTGTCAGGTATACAGTATATTATTGGAGGCAGCAGAATCTATGGAATCCTGTCAGGTATATATTATAGGAGGCAGCAGCATCTATGGGCTCCTGTCAGGTATATATTATAGGAGGCAGGAGAATCTATGGGCTCCTGTCAGGTATATATTATAGGAGGCAGCAGAATCTATGAGTTTCCTGTCAGGTATATACTAGGTATATATTATTGGTGGCAGGAGAATATATGAACTCCTGTCAGGTATACAGTATATTATTGGAGCCAGCAGAATCTATGGGCTCCTGTCAGGTATATATTATTGGAGGCAGCAGAATGTATGGACTCCTGTCAGGTATATATTATTGGAGGCAGCAGAATCTATGGGCTCCTACCAGATATATATTATTGGAGGCAGCAGAATCTATGGGCTCCTACCAGGTATATATTATTGGAGGCAGCAGAATCTATGGGTCCTGTCAGGTATATATTATTGGAGGCAGCAGAATCTATGGGCTCCTGTCAGGTATATATTATTGGAGGCAGCAGAATCTATGGGCTCCTGTCAGGTATATATTATTGGAGGCAGCAGAATCTATGGGCTCCTGTCAGGTATATATTATTGGAGGCAGCAGAATCCATGGGCTCCTGTCAGGTATATATTATTGGAGGCAGCAGAATCTATGGGCTCCTGTCAGGTATATATTATTGGAGGCAGGAGAATGTATGGGCTCCTACCAGGTATATATTATTGGAGGCAGCAGAATCTATGGGCTCCTGTCAGGTATATATTATTGGAGGTAGCAGAATGTATGGGCTCCTGTCAGGTATATATTATTGGAGCCAGGAGAATGTATGGGCTCCTGTCAGGTATAAATTATAGGAGGCAGGAGAATCTATGGGCACCTGTCAGGTATATATTATAGGAGGCAGGAGAATCTATGGGTTCCTGTCAGGTATATATTATTGGAGGCAGGAGAATGTATGGGCTCCTGTCAGGTATATATTATTGGAGGAAGCAGAATGTATGGGCTCCTGTCAGGTATATATTATTGGAGGCAGCAGAATGTATGGGCTCCTGTCAGGTATATATTATTGGAGGCAGCAGAATGTATGAGCTCCTGTCAGGTATATATTATTGGAAGCAGCAGAATGTATGGACTCCTGTCAGGTATATATTATTGGAGGCAGCAGAATGTATGGGCTCCTGTCAGGTATATATTATTGGAGGCAGCAGAATGTATGGACTCCTGTCAGGTATATATTATTGGAGGCAGGAGAATGTATGGACTCCTGTCAGGTATATACTATTGGAGGCAGGAGAATCTATAGGCTCCTGTCAGGTATATATTATTGGAGGCAGCAGAATCTATGGGCTCCTGTCAGGTATATATTATTGGTGGCAGGAGAATCTATGGGCTCCTGTCAGGTATATATTATTGGAGGCAGCAGAAAGTATGGGCTCCTGTCAGGTATATATTATTGGTGGCAGGAGAATCTATGGGCTCCTGTCAGGTATATATTATTGGAGGCAGCAGAATCTATGGGCTCCTGTCAGGTATATATTATAGGAGGCAGCAGAATCTATGGGCTTCTGTCAGGTATATATTATTGGAGGCAGGAGAATCTATGGGCTCCTGTCAGGTATATATTATAGGAGGCAGCAGAATCTATGGGCTTCTGTCAGGTATATATTATTGGAGGCAGGAGAATGTATGGGCTCCTGTCAGGTATATATTATAGGAGGCAGCAGAATCTATGGGTTCCTGTCAGGTATATACTAGGTATATATTATTGGAGGCAGGAGAATGTATGAACTCCTGTCAGGTATACAGTATATTATTGGAGGCAGCAGAATCTATGGAATCCTGTCAGGTATATATTATAGGAGGCAGCAGCATCTATGGGCTCCTGTCAGGTATATATTATAGGAGGCAGGAGAATCTATGGGCTCCTGTCAGGTATATATTATAGGAGGCAGCAGAATCTATGAGTTTCCTGTCAGGTATATACTAGGTATATATTATTGGTGGCAGGAGAATATATGAACTCCTGTCAGGTATACAGTATATTATTGGAGCCAGCAGAATCTATGGGCTCCTGTCAGGTATATATTATTGGAGGCAGCAGAATGTATGGACTCCTGTCAGGTATATATTATTGGAGGCAGCAGAATCTATGGGCTCCTACCAGATATATATTATTGGAGGCAGCAGAATCTATGGGCTCCTACCAGGTATATATTATTGGAGGCAGCAGAATCTATGGGTCCTGTCAGGTATATATTATTGGAGGCAGCAGAATCTATGGGCTCCTGTCAGGTATATATTATTGGAGGCAGCAGAATCTATGGGCTCCTGTCAGGTATATATTATTGGAGGCAGCAGAATCTATGGGCTCCTGTCAGGTATATATTATTGGAGGCAGCAGAATCCATGGGCTCCTGTCAGGTATATATTATTGGAGGCAGCAGAATCTATGGGCTCCTGTCAGGTATATATTATTGGAGGCAGGAGAATGTATGGGCTCCTACCAGGTATATATTATTGGAGGCAGCAGAATCTATGGGCTCCTGTCAGGTATATATTATTGGAGGTAGCAGAATGTATGGGCTCCTGTCAGGTATATATTATTGGAGCCAGGAGAATGTATGGGCTCCTGTCAGGTATAAATTATAGGAGGCAGGAGAATCTATGGGCACCTGTCAGGTATATATTATAGGAGGCAGGAGAATCTATGGGTTCCTGTCAGGTATATATTATTGGAGGCAGGAGAATGTATGGGCTCCTGTCAGGTATATATTATTGGAGGAAGCAGAATGTATGGGCTCCTGTCAGGTATATATTATTGGAGGCAGCAGAATGTATGGGCTCCTGTCAGGTATATATTATTGGAGGCAGCAGAATGTATGAGCTCCTGTCAGGTATATATTATTGGAAGCAGCAGAATGTATGGACTCCTGTCAGGTATATATTATTGGAGGCAGCAGAATGTATGGGCTCCTGTCAGGTATATATTATTGGAGGCAGCAGAATGTATGGACTCCTGTCAGGTATATATTATTGGAGGCAGGGGAATGTATGGGCTTCTGTCAGGTATATATTATTGGAGGCAGGAGAATGCATGGACTCCTGTCAGGTATATATTATTGGAGGCAGCAGAATGTATGGGCTCCTGTCAGGTATATATTATTGGAGCCAGCAGAATCTATGGGCTCCTGTCAGGTATATATTATTGGAGGCAGGAGAATGTATGGACTCCTGTCAGGTATATATTATTGGAGGCAGGAGAATGTATGGACTCCTGTCAGGTATATATTATTGGAGGCAGGAGAATGTATGGACTCCTGTCAGGTATATACTATTGGAGGCAGTAGAATCTATAGGCTCCTGTCAGGTATATATTATTGGAGGCAGCAGAATCTATGGGCTCCTGTCAGGTATATATTATTGGTGGTAGGAGAATCTATGGGCTCCTGTCAGGTATATATTATTGAAGGCAGCAGAAAGTATGGGCTCCTGTCAGGTATATATTATTGGAGGCAGGAGAATGTATGGACTCCTGTCAGGTATATATTATTGGAGGCAGGAGAATGTATGGACTCCTGTCAGGTATATATTATTCGAGGCAGCAGAATCTATGGGCTCCTGTCAGGTATATATTATTGGAGGCAGGAGAATGTATGGGCTCCTGTCAGGTATATATTATTGGAGGCAGCAGAATGTATGGGCTCCTGTCAGGTATATATTATTCGAGGCAGCAGAATCTATGGGCTCCTGTCAGGTATATATTATTTGATAATCATGCCTATTGCCCAGCTCCAGCCATATTTTGATCGCCAGCCAGATAAAACAAGGTAGCTGGGGGCTGGGATTCGCAGCATGATAAGGCCCAAGCATTCTTGGCCCCCCATGCTGAAAATCGCAGCCCGCAGCCACCCCTGAAAATGGCGTATTCATCATAGTACCATTTCCAGGTGCTTTACCCGGCTCTTCCTGGTGGTGAGTGGCACCCTGGGTAATGATAGGGTTAGTACCAGGCCAGCTTTGTATTATCAGCTGGTACTAAGCCCGAAATTCATGGTGTTACGCCAAATTAGACATAACCACCATCAATTTCTAGTAAACAGAAAAAAAAAGACAGACATTTTTTTTTTATTAAAAATAAAACACATTTAGAGACTCCATCTTTAATAAAGAAAAATCCTCACTCCAAAGTAATCCATAGGTCTTCTGTCTTCAGCTCTGCTACATCTTTGCCATCAGACAAATATGTCTGCTGACAGATGAGCCGGCACAGAATGACACTGGAGCACTGTTACTGTGTAGTGCAGTGCTATGTTTCTTTTTTTTGTCATTTCAAGCAGTGTAGAAATCTTGGGAAAAGTGTGGATTGTGCTCTGGAAGTGATCAGTTATAGCTAACTATGTTATTTTCTGCAGAGATAAGTCCTGCATAGAAGATGTGATATATCGGTCTGCAGATAAAGAACTTCACCTAGAGACATCACTGGTGAGTATGTGTATTACCTATACACACACACTGACACTATATACAGAGCTCCTGTGCATAATGTCACTGGTGATCACTGTATTACCTCCACACTGACACTATACACAGAGCTCCTGTGTATAATGTCACTGATAATCTCTACATTATCTGTACACTGACACTATACACAGAGCTCCTGTGCATAATGTCACTGGTGATCACTGTATTACCTCTACACTGACACTACAGTATACACAGAGCTCCTGTGTATTATGTTACTGGTGATCACTGTATTACCTCTACACTGACACTATACACAGAGTTCCTGTGCATAATGTCACTGATAATCTCTACATTATCTGTACACTGACTCTAAATACAGAGCTTTTTTACATTTTCATTATCAGTCACTATCTGGTGCTATTATGTGCCATGGTCATGGCGTGGCGGTATTTGTCCCTTGTATGTGGTATTATTCAGACAGTCACTATGTGGTGGTAATATGTGGTCTTCTCATGGTGTGGCAGTATATATACCTTGTACTTGGTAGTATTTGATCACTATGTGGTGGTATGTGTTCTGGTCATGGTGTGGCAGTATTTCTCTCTTCTATATGGTATTATTAGTCTAGGTATAGTGGATTGTTGTCAGTCATTTGTTTTTTTGGATATTAAGAATGGGAACATTCTTTATTTGCAATACATATTAAATACTTGGATGTTTAACCTCTCCCTGTGTTGTGACTACTACACAGCAGCAGAGATGCACGTCAGCTCAAGACGCAAAAAATAAGCCGTCACACAGCCCCAGATCCAAAAAAATGAGAACACTGCGGTGCGCAGAACATGGCGCGAAAAGTGTGATTCTTTTTTTTCAAACTTGTGAATTTGTTTTACCAGTAAAGGTATACATGTTTGGTATCTACGAACTCGTACTGACCCAAGGCATCACACTGTCACATCGGTTTTACCATATAGTGAACATGGTGACTAAAAACCCAATAAACAAACGTGTAATTGCACTTTTTTTGCAATTTTACTGCACTTGGAATTTTTGTTGCCATTTCCCTGTACACTATATGGTAAAATAAATGATTGCATCTGAAAGTACAACTCGTCCTGCAAAAAAACTGTCTTTCCTGCTGCTACAGACTTTTCTATGACTACAATTTACATTCTGCTGCTTACACAAACATTTTTGCAGTTTACAATACACTTCTTACACTTGCTTGCACCCACGTTTCATGTGAAAGAGTGTTCTCAAAGCTGAAAATTGTAAAAAATCGTCTGAGGTCTTCGATTGGACAGGAGCTTTTAGAGTCACTCCTTCTGTTGAACATTGAGTATAACATTTCAAGGAACTTAGACTATGATGACATTATTAATACGTATGCAATGTCATCTTCTGTTCTGAAAAAAAAACTTTTGTAATTTTGCTGCTGAATGACTGTTAGTGTGTGTTTATTTGTTGTTTTGGGCATTTCACTAACAATTGAATGGTATTGTATTATAGAGGAGAGGAAAATGTGCAATACAAACTTCCAAAATGCTTACAGAATTCTTTAAGTTTTCCCAGTGGGCCAAGTTTGGTTCTGCTACAATGATGCTGGCTGCTGGGATGCTAGATAGATGCAGGTTCAATTTGTGGCACTTATACTTTAAGGAAATGTACCTTGAAAGTATTTATTGTTATTGTTCTGTTATGGCACTTTATCACACACTGATGTGAATAAGATAACAGTGTTCCTCTTTTGTCAGGAGTGTTTCTTTAGTTTGTTATATATTCAATATATTGGTTATTTATTGGTTAATAAAGTTAATTCATTTTGAAAGAGTTTGTGGACTCATGTTATTCCTATATACGGTGACTGCATGGTGCTGGTGGGTCCCAGGTACTCCAGTCCGGCGCTGAGGCCAGGCATGTACTGTATGTTAGCAGTGCAACAGACAGGGTTTAAATGGACAAAAAAGGAGGGAAAATAGTTACAAAGTGACATCATGGGGGCAAGGGTCAGTGACTAATAAAGTCATGTATTTTATACATACTATTATTATGTAGTGAAGTAAAAGTATCCTTTTTCACTGCGTGTGAACACGCTTTACAGCTTTCTTAGCCACAAACCGAATATCCTTGGTAAGAATTTTATTAAGCCTCCTTTGTAAAAAAAAAAACTGATTGTCAAAGCAGACATAATAATGATCCAGAAGAAATTTAACTGACACGATAATGAAATCTTTAATTTCTACTATATTTGTATCACAAATATTTTTATTTTTTCTACATGTCAATGTTATTTACTTTAGAGGATAATAATATCTGTGTGTCACTAATGTTTTTATTTCACTCTTGTCTATGCTAATCATACTGACCTCAGAGACTAGTGAGCACATGATAACTATTATCTTTAATTACAACTTACCTTTATATGTTCACTAGTCCACAGTTCAGACAGACCGTGATTAAGACTGCTCTGGCTGGATCCAAGCGAGGCTGAGACTGCACCACCCCCCAATGGTGAGTGGACTTTACTTACTTTTTTTTTTAATTGGCAAATTGTTGACCAGAATAATTTGCTTCACCCCCATGATTCCAGTATCGCTACTTGTTTGTAGATTGTGGGAGCCTGCTTGGCATTAAAACTGGGCAAATTTTTATATTTCTAGCCTTAGAAATAATTATAAGCATCATATTCCTGACATTATTATTTCTGAGCACCAATCTCTGTTTTGTGCAGTGATATCTCATAAATATGTGGATTTTTACCTTTAAAACACCAAGTGTGGGAGAAAACTTGAGTAGCTCTTCGATAACGTCATTGAATCCTTTAGCTGCAGCTTTAAACAGAGCAGAGGTGCCATCCTGCCAGGAATTGGATAACAAAGGATACAGAATTAATGTTAATGCAGTTGTTTCATGCAGCTGGAATATACCTTTGTACCGGGGCAAACAGGCCCACCAAAGTACCAGAGAATCCTCTGGTGGATCCAGGTCTCACCCAAACAATGGTTCCCGAGCAGTGTCAGACTAGGGTGCCAAGGGCCCATCAGTTACAACTCTGAGGGCCCATTATTCATGCAAATATTACATTACATTTGTTCCCAAATTTATATAATAATAATAATGAACTGGGAATTTGCTGCGTTTGTCTGTACACTGTGAATTAAGTATATTGTGCCAAGTACTGTTCATAAGGGAAGGTGGGAGATCTACTCATGCTCAGTGACCCACAGAGGGATTCACTTTTCCTCTGTGGACGAGTCTGACTCTGGTCCTGAGGGACAATTAGAAGACAGCACCATTTGCAGCAAATCACTTACTACTAGGGTCTATTTCTTGATTCCCAACATTCTATTAGACCTTACTGATAATTAGTGATGAGCGAGCATGCTCGGGTGTTTTCGGAGTATCTTCAGAGTGCTTGGTGTTATGTTTTAGTCACTCCAGTGCTCATGATTTGCGACTGTTTGACAGCTTTAATACATGTGAGGAATATTTGCTTCTTAGGCATTCCTCACATGTATTAAAGCTGTCAAACAGTCGCAAATCATGAGCACTGGAGTGACTGAAACATAACACCCGAGCACGCTGAAGATACTTGGCGAGCACTCGAGCATGCGCGCCGAAAGGTTTAACAGAACACGCTCGCTCATCACTACTGATGTCCTGTGTGTGCAATAATACCAATGATTACAGTGCAACTAAAAGTGGATGTGCACAAGTTTTGTACAGCTTTATTTCCAGAAATATTTCCTCTATTATGCTACAAGGAACTCCAGAGCAATGCTGTAATTTTTTTAAAGCAATAGTAAAAATCATACTGTGCAGTTACTGTAGTAGTAATATTGGAAGTAGTAGTAGTAGTAGTCGTAATCGTAGTAGTGGCAGTAATAGCAGTTCTAGTAGTTGCCGTTGTAGCAGCAGCAGTAGTAGTGGCAGTAGTAAGAGTAGTATTAATAGTAGTTGCATTAGTAGTAGTAGCCGTTGTAGTAGTAATAGTAGCATTAGTAGCAGTATTAGTGGTTGTACTAATAGTAGTAGTGGTAACAGTAGTTGTAGTAGTTGCAGCTGAAGTACTGCAGTAGAAGTTGCAGTACTAACAATAGTAGCAGTAGTTCAAATAAGATATACGGCACTCTTCTTCAATCGTCTTGGGGCACAAGTAGGGTTTCCGACCCACACATATAGCAGAAAGAAACTTGGCACTCAAATAGTGAATACAGTTCTGTTTTTTTATTTATTTATTCAAGTAGTTAAACGTTTTCGGTCTGAAAGAGGAGACCTTCATCAGAACTGGAGAGCGCTCTCCACGCCTCCACAGCCCTATGCGCTAACTTTTTCCGGGGGTTTCATTATCTTGGCATTCAGTTCTGATGAAGGCCTACTCTTTCAGACCGCCAACATTTAACTACTTGAATGCATAAAGAAAAAACTGAACTGTATTCACTATTTGAGTGCCAAGTTTCTTTCAACTAATAGTAGCAGTAGTAGTAGAAGTAACAGCAGGAGGAGTAGTAATGGCAATATTAGTACCAGTAACAGTAGTAGTTTATAGGAAACCCATTCTAACTCTTTATGCACAAGTCTATGTGGGTTATAGTATAGATCTGACATGGCATATAGTAAATTTGTTGCATGCTGGTCAGTCCCTCCCTTTTACAAAGCCCTTCCTGCTTTTTGAAAAGTGCCACGGCATGGGCAAAAGGGCAAAAAGTCGCAAAAATGTTGTTCATAACAATTACATACAATTTTGTGACTTTTTGACACAAACTTCTTGGTGCAAGAGAGGTAATAAATTCCCCCTAAAGAATATAACACATAAAACTTAATGGGACGTGTTTAAGCTGAGCAGCTTTGGAAAAAAAACTACAAACTATATATTCCTTTTTTTTTATTTCACACTGGGTCATATTAAAAATGTGTTATGATTTGGACAAGAACTATGCTGTACCCATGTCAATTCTGCAAACTAATAATTAAGAGATTTCATTATGGATAAGTCACTGTGGTCTTACTGTACGCAGAGCATCACGGTCGGCTCCTCTCAGCAGAAGGACCCTCACCACCTCACTGTATCCCAGCTGTGACGCTATCCAGAGAGCTGTCGTTCCATCCTAGATGGAAAGAAAGTCGCTTCAGGTTATAAAAATTGTATATTACGAGTGTTACAATATGTAGAGTCAGTTATAACAATTTTTTAAGGAGGATATGACTTGATATTTGCTACTTAAAATTCTTCTAAGTCTATTCGATTATTCCAAGCAGGGACTTTAAGATGTGCCAGGAGTACATCACAGGGTGGCACCTTATGTCTGGCGCGACGCTTCCATAACTGAACACTGAAGTGTTTGAAGGAATTAGGTGCTAAAGTTTTTGGTGCATTTGTTGCTGCAAAATGTGCACATGGAGGAGCTGTCATTGTTTATAAGTAATTTTAGGGCATACTTTCTTTGCATCTTTTTAACATCTCAGATAACACACTCTCCTTTTGTTTAGCACTCTACCAGCCCAGTTACAGGTGATCACAAACACTGCGCATATATTCACCATCATCTTGATGTGTGATTGTGCGGTTTTGATTCTGAAAATATTTGTCACGTACTACTTTAAATAACCAGCAGAGGGCGATATGGCCTTTTTTTTATCATTCCTATAGCCTTCAGCGAGCTCCCTATCTGATTTTTAGGGCCCATTTGGACTTTTGACAGAGGAGCATCACTACAACCAAAATTAAATGGCCAAAAAAATAATTGCAAACATTTTTCAAGAGTGCAAGAGTCTGTAAGGAGATTTTGATTCTGCTTCCAACTATGTAACATCTAGCCATAGCATTTTCTACAAAACTACAAAATAAACTTTGAAATGCAGAACTGAAATATATTGTTGCATTATATGATTGCAATATACAACATGAGGGCAGGAAGGTATGATATATCTACTCATTTCAGATTCCACAGAAACTCATGGACAGTTTGTACGTTGAGGTGTAAGGGGACAGGGGTACAAATGGGGGCTTTTAGATGCAAAAAAAAAAATTAAGAGATATGAAGTATATGATTATGAAGTACATGGAGTCAGACAAGGACAACGCCCAAATAATTATAATGGTTGAATGGTTTTGCAAGTAGCGTGAGACCACACAGACAATACTGTGGCCACATGGTTGTAAAAATAAATCAGGTTTATCCATAAAAATATGGTCAAACTTTGTGGCCAATTAACACTCTATTTGAAAACCTACTTCACCACAATTAGACATGGTTTTGGCAGCTTGCACATCCCAATGCAGGATTGTATCATAAGGCCCGGGTTAGACAAGCGTATGAAAACTCGTCCGATTATCATGCAGAAAACATGGACAATTTTCATCAGTATCATCATCCATGTGGCATACGTGTGTCCGCATTTTATGTCCATGAAGCATCCGATTTTAAACATCGACATTTTAAAATGTTCATGATGAAATACAGTTTCACTTTCAGATAGAAAGAGGATGTGATGTTAGAGACAGCGGACAGACAATCCCTGGTATTTTATATTAAGGTGGGGGTGATGTCAGGAGAAGAGGTCAATAATTGGGTGTCATCAGCATAGAGATGATACTGGAAACAATAATAGCTGGTGGAGGTTCTGTTATAATCAACTGCTGCCCTTGATACGATCAGCATGAACATTCTATACTCTTGGAATTTATGATAACATTTATGATAACGTTTATGATCAGCACAAGTATCTATTCTTGGAAGTGGTTCATAAATCTCTCCTTCCTTTGTAGCTCACACGGACTGTGTCACTACTTTCTTTGTCAAACATTAAACCTACAAGAGAGGAGATGAAGAGTACACAGTCTAAGCAGGTTATACCGGCTGCGGTGGAAGCACAAAGATCTGGAGGAATACAGTCACCTGTCGTGGTTGATTTGCCTTTGCTCCAAATGTCAGCAATAATCGAACTACATCCACAAAGCCTCCCTGGGCTGCAAGAAAGAGTGGAGTTGCCCCATCCTAAAAAAAAGGAGAGATCAAAAGTAATTTATTTCAGCAGAAGGACCCAGAGCCCATGAAATAGAAACTATGAAATGAGAGAAATATGTGAGTTGCCCCATGATTGCAATATTGATGCTCTTTTCATAGTTATGAATATGAGATCATTGGGGGCACAGTTATTGGTATTACATTTAAAGGTGTTGTCTGGTACTACTATATTGTTGACCTGTCACCCTCACCGATCAACTCCCGCAGCGCTGGATGCAACAGTGCAGGTCCATAAATTGTTTAGCAGCCACTGATGAGAACTGCAGTTAATCTGCCATTCACTTGATTGCTGCGGTGCCAGGTCATCAATCCGGTAGTCCTGAACTGCCCCTTTAAACGTAATACCAATAACTACATTGAGAAAAAAAGATTTGGAGGACCCCAGTTCCATGACCACATTGGTAGCTATGGCCACCAGACAAAAGCACTGCAAATTTCCTACTATCTATGGCATAGCCAATATCTTGTCTGATAATAGGCCCTGCGACATCTTTACATACAGCACTGCACACATGATGTTGTGAGGGTGTACTAATCAGTAGATGCGCCAGGGATGCCACAGCAGGGTTGTGGAGGGTCACACTGAACCAGGGCCCTGCAAATCTTTTTGTTCAACTTTGCCAATAACCATATTTCATATGTAGATACTGTATAAAGACAAATGAAACAAATCAGGAAAGACAAAATAAATTTATAGTAAGATTTATTTGTGATGTTGCTGCAGGTCTCGTCTAAGGGAAGCAAACACCTGATTCCTCCATGAGCCATGGGGCTAGTGAAGTCACTTTGTATGCAGAGGCTCAAGACGATCAAACTGATACTACTCACCCTAGAATAAAAGGGAATCTGTTACCAAGTTTTTGGCACATAATCTGACAGTAGCATGGGGTAGGGTCAGAGACTCTGATTCCAGCGATATGTCACTTACTGAGGTTGCTTTCTGCAGTTTTTATAAACTAGTAAACCAGCTGGGAGGTAGTCATCTATGTTCATGCGATCTGTATAACCCCACTAGCAGCACTGGTTGGCAGCTTTCTGCCTATGCACAGTGTAAAATTAGTGTTGGGAGCAGGATTATACAGAGCTCAGCATTCCAAGAACTGGTAGATCTGCAGAAGATCAACCAAAACTGCAGCAAGAAGCCCAGAAAGTGATCTATCACTGGAATCAGGGTCTCTGCCCCTACATCATGCGGCTCTCAGATGAGATAGCAAAAACATGGTGACGGATTCCCTGTAAAAAACAACACAAAATAAAATGCTCTATCAAAAATAAGGCTCCTTTATTTTTTATATTGACTTATTGTCTGGCGCAGTATAATCTAATTTGAAAGACATCTTCTATTGGCAATGGAAGCCTTCGTGTGAAATGGCAACATGTGGACTCTCAATCACAATGTGTATGGCACTTATCACTTTATATCCACAACATGTGTGTTTATGTTTATATCATTATTGTTATCACTGCTTTATGATGCATTTATTCATAACACATCTTATGTATGGACATTTGCATAATTTTTCATGATGTTAATCATCCTCTTATATTGTATTTATGCACTGTCACTTTATGATGCAACCACATGTCAGCCATTACCCTCTTTATCATTTATGCCTTTCATTTCCTGAGCAGTCCAATGTGCGCGTGCGCTCCCCGCCACTACTTGCCCAAACACTCAGTTGCCATGGTCACACGTTCCGACATTTCCGAATGTGCACAGATTACCTTGATGGCTGCAGGTGGTGTGGTTGGCGAGCGGAGAGGTGCGGCGCATGCACTGCTCCCCTGGACTTCATTTGTGGAATTGCGGACATTATTGGAGGAACTGCGGTCATGTGACCCTTGACTGAAGAATATTTAAGGAACTGCGGTCTAATAGTTTGTAAGATCCCCCTGAAGAAGCAACAACACAAACACACAAAACACGCGTTGGGGCTCTTTTCATATCTGACAACCAGATTGGGTGTACTTCATGATGGGTAAGACTGACTTTTAAATTTTACATTTATAAACTAGGAAAGCAATTACTTAGACCACAGTGGTGATTATTTGATTGAGTGGTGTTCTCCCTTTAATTCATGTGTTGTCACTTTTATATTGAAAGTCTAGTCTTTTTTCGACTATAAGTATGTTACATGGGGAACTTACTATATATACCCATCTTGCCTTATAATTGTGTTATCTGGTATCCAGTGTGCTGGTTTTTACTATCCTATACACTTCCGATTTTTGTATGCTTACTTTGTATGTACTTTAATAAAATATTTTCCTGTTCTTATTAACACCTCTTTCTTTTCTTTCTGGATCTACAGAATAAAATGTGTAAAAAAAAAAAAAAAAAAAAAAAAAAAACTTAGGAGTACAGTGCTCAAACTGTGATAGCAAAAAAGGCAAATGTGGCGCCCTGCTGTGCATTGGTGCCACAGATCCCAGAGGGGTGCATGGATAGACTTCTCCACAAGAGGCCCTCATAACATTCACACACCTCCACCCTACCACCTCAGACCACCAGAGGGAGCCCGTGAGGGACGTATATATACTGGAGGGTGGAGTTAGGCAGGCAGTCTGTTGAGAGGAGCTCCTGCAGAAGCTAGACTGCAGTGGAGCCCAGTCAGTTCAGTCCAGATTCAGAGAGCTCGAGTTAGTGAGCCTAGGGCGTGCCGACGCCAAAAGAGCGGCGAAGCGCAGCGTGCCTGCTGCAGTGTGAAGCCTAGTGAGGGCCCCGAGCGTGGCCGAAGGCGAGTGGAAGGAGAGTAACATAGGGGGCAGATGAGCTTAACCAGCTCACCCCAAAATCATTTACCCGACACCAGGTCCGCGTCTGCAGGGATTCCTTACACCCAGCAGAAACAACCGGAACCCCTGGCGAACTATATGTCCCAGGAACACCAAAAGCTGATTACGTACCAGGGTCAGGAGTCCCCAGAGACCAGGGAGTGTGAACTCCAACAGAAGGCCCTACCACCAGGTCAGCAGGTGCAAGACAGAGACCAAGTTAGGCCTAGCTCCAGGCAGGTCAGGAACTTATCAAGGAAAGGCAAGGAACAGGAGGTCCTACACCCGCTCACTGGGGAGAGTCCTGATATGCACCCTTCACCCTAAAGTGCCCTGGATCATGCCTGAAACACCACCAGTAAAGGTACTGAAGTGAACTGTTGTGTGTGTGCCTATACTTCCTCTGTCCCGGCTGGGTCCCCTCTGTCCTGCATCCCCTCACTTACGCTGCCCTGAGGCCCCGCTCCACCTGTGGGGAGCCGCACCAACTAAGCTGCCTAACACCGGCCTCAGAGGACTGTCGCAGCGCTGGTGATCCTCACCAGACACCACAGGTGGCGTCACGAACATTCCCTATCCCATATAACTTTCCCCTTTTTAAGAGTGACCCCAGGGTATGGGCCCGGGAGCCTACTACCGTGACATCCCCAAAAACCAGGCAACAAGGCCCGGGTGCCGAGTCGTCCCCATCCCCTGGGCGCGTCACATACACAGCATAGCACTTTATCATTTCTATAAAGCAATAATTTCTATAAAACCATCATTGCTATCAGACATCTTTTCTTTCAGTACTTAACTTCATGCGTATTAATTTTAAATGCCTGTCAGACAAAAATGTTCAGTTTTTTTATAACACATTGTTCTATCTAGAAGTAACAGGGATGCCTGTGGGTTTTTACCTGGGACGTTGTTACCTTAAAATGGTTGTCTGGGCGAAGAAGAAAAGTCTATAGTTATTCTGTGAATCGTGAGAATGTGCACTGCACAAAATGTCACAATTGCCCTGTATGCCCCATGCGATTGGGTGGTCACTTGACCGCACGCATGTTTGCGATTTCCATATGTGAGGTCACATGACCGTCCACTAGTACAGAGAATATAGAGAAATAATGACAGTGTGTGTAATAATGATGGACTGTTCTGCTGCGTTCCTACACCTGAAGACAACTATTGCGCTATGTGTACAGTGTCATGCAGTTTTACATGTAATGTGAATAGTGACGTGCATCTTCTATATTGTATGACGGTTAAGTACAGCGTATAAGTAATGTAAATTGTTAATGTACAATGTGAGTAGTTCCTAGTGTAGGGTAAGCATAAGATTAGACTAGGAATAAGTACTCAGGGAGCTCCCTGAGGAAGGTTGACGAAATGCGTGTCGGGGCGGCGGGTTGTCCTGTGTGTCCACTCTTTTATCCCATCAGGTAATGATTATATATTTTTCTTACTGGTGTTTTCACATGGTTTTAAAAGATGAATTTTCCTTAATAAAATTTATATTTTTATTGATCTAATATACTCGTTTTCTTTCTGTGGATTATCTGTCTTCGGGAAATTGTTGTTTGAGTTGGTGTTATCAAGTCACACTATATATGGGATACTGTTTTGGGACTTTGAGTTAATGTAGGGATAAGTACTGTTCATGTAGATGAATGGCTTAGCAAGGCATAGGACATAAGATAAGGACAATAGGTTTAGTCTACAAAATAGGATATAGCTAATTGTTAGAACTAGCCCAGTGGGTGGGGACTAGTGTTAGTGAAGAGTGAGCATTTCCTGATAGTGGGTCAGATAGGGAAGTACCACGACAAGGTCAAGTTCAGGTGCAGTGGACTGCTAGGGCCTCTAATGGACAATCGTTGGGAGGCCGCGGGAGGCTGTATTGATATCAATTGTGGACATTCCTGCAACGTTCGAAGCCTGGGACTCAGTTCAGGTACTAGGGAGAGTGCCTAGTCTTCTGACATCTCGATGGTAGTGGATGTGGAATCACGTGAAGGGCAGGTGGCCGATCCCGGGTGCACTGCTGAAGTGGACAGGAAATCCCTGAGGCTGACGGAGTCAGTGGTGTTACACGCACGCCGCTAGGTTCAGATAGGGCGAGACGGGTTTCATGAATTTGTTGGAATCCTGGGGAAACCGTTAATCAGGGCGACCATATGCTGTAGCTTCTCTCAGGCACACAATAGATACAGTTGCTGACCAGACACTTCTGACGAGTCTTTCAACAGTTTAACAGTGGAATTTAATCTGAAGCACGGCCAGTGCAATTCAGGGATATTACAGCAATAATCTTCATTACAGTACAGTCTAATAAAGCAGACACAGAAGTGTCAGTCTCTTCAGTAGCATCATTCAGCACAGATTAGATCTCTTATCAGCACACTTCTATGCATGCACAACCACAGACTTTTCCTTCACAAGGACTCAATAGTACACAGCATTCTTTATCCTGCATGGAGATTGAGGGGGGAGGGTTTGATGAGGGAGATGATCCCTGTGACACAATTCCTTCCAGTCCTTATCTTCCTGCCCGATAATACTCTGCACAGTTAGTTATCTGACCTGTATTTACTTTCTCTCCTGATCTGAATCCTGTTCAGTTGCCTTGTCAGATACAGATAACACACCACCTCTCTCTTCAGCTTCAGCCAGACTACAATAACAAGTTCCCCACAATCCCCCTGGGGCTCTGATAAAACACTCCCTGTCTCCTGTGACTGTGTTAACCCCTCTAGTTGCTGCATGCTTCTGAAGCTCAACACTTCCTGTCTCCTGTGCTTGTGTTATTTCTAATAATTGCTGGATGCTTTTGAAGCAACAGCACTACTTCAGCATTTCACACTCTTCCCTCCTTTTTGAATGTCGTCCTCGACATTCGTCTTAACTAGTCAATCTGACCAATTCTGAGACAGTGGTAAAAGTTGAGTAACTTTATATACAAATTGGCATTGTCAAATTGGCATAACGTTTATAACAACCTATTCTACGACCTTTTTTCTTGTAGTACCCCTGTAAGAACAATCAGCGTCTCTTCAGCTGGAGCTATTCGTACGTCTTCAACCAGCTCTCTCTCACTAGGCCTTAACAGTTCTTTGTTTCTACAAAGTCTTTTAAGGAAAATCAAAGCATGAAAACAAGTCTTTCCACCATGCAACATCTTCCATACTGCCTCTCGGTGGTGAATACCACTCAAGTGGGCTTACCTGGTCCGCAGGCAGAGATACCTGTTTACAGTCGACAGTCCTTGGCACTTGACTCGGTTCACCAAGTGTCTTGTAAGTCAGCATCACGGGCCTCCTCACTTCTCGAGTTGACATCCTCCTGGTAGGTTGTTCCTCAGATACCACGGGTTCTTCGATTACAGGAGTTACTTCCACTGCACTAATTTCCCTTGCTTCCTCAGATGCTCTTGGATCCACCTCTGTAAGTTCCTGTACTTCTCCTGAATAGCCTGTTTCCACATGGTCTGTTAATTCCGCTCCTCCTGAATGTCTATCGGTCTCTTCAGTGATCGGTGTTTGATCTTCAGATCTGAATTGGACTTCATCTGTACTCCTTGGTACAAACTCTGGAGCCTCGGGACTTAGTTCACTCTCCTGAGGATGGTACATCCCTCTCCTTGCCGGTCCGAGAAATACAACAGTGTGCTCTTCCTCATCGGAACTTTCAAGGTCACTATTCACCACCGGAGTTTCAATCTGTGGTGGTCTCTTAGTTGATCTCGGTCAATGTCGGTCTGCTTCTGGGAATTCTTGTTGTGGTAGGAGATAATCACAGGGTAGTAATAAATTCCGATTGACTATTCTGGTTTTCTTGTCCCCTCTTTCCAATCGGATTTCATACACTGGACTGTCATCGGCTTTTCTCTTTATGATCACATACACCTTGTCTTCCCAGTACGAACGAAGTTTTCCTGGACCACCTTTCTCACGTACGTTCTTGACTAGCACCCGTCTTCCTGGTGCCAATTTTGCTCCATAACATCTTTGATCATAGTACTCCTTACTCTTCCTCTGTCCTTGCGTAACCACTTTGGACGCTATGTTGTATGCCTCTGCCATCCGTTCCTTCCATTTCCGAACGTACTCCGGATACGTTCTGTAAGTCTCTGACACCGGAGTCTTGAACATGATGTTGATTGGCAGTCTTGGCGATCGTCCATACAATAGGAAAAAGGGTGAGTAACCCGTTGCATCGCTCTTTGTACAGTTGTAGGCATGTACCACTTTTGACAGAGAACTCTTCCAGTCTTTCTTCTTGTCAGCTGTTAAAGTGCGCAACAGCGACAATAATGTCCGATTACAACGTTCCACTTGTCCATTACCCTCTGGGTGATAGGGCTTTGTGTGGGATCTCTGAATTCTACAGTACTTTCCTAGCTTGGAAAAGAGTTGGTTCTCAAATTCTCTTCGTTGGTTGTGGTATAACCTCGTAGGGAACCCAAGCCTCAAAGCAAAATCATTGAAGATCTTCTCTATCGCTGCTCGACCCGCTTTTTTAGTGGTGGCATATGCTTGAGCAAATTTAGTAAAATGGCCCATCACCACCAAGATGTACTCGTAACCATTCTTGCACGTCTCGAGATGTAGAAAGTCTATGGAGACCATGTCAAACGGATACGTAGTTTGGATGTTGCCCATAGGTGCCCGGGTTGATGTGTTGGGACATTTAAATTTTTCGACACCCACACTCCCAGGTCACGTACCTCTCAATATCTGTCTGCATGTATGGCCAGAAGAAACGTTCACGGATCAAATTAGTTGTCCTTTCTACTCCCAGGTGTCCCATGTTTTCATGGAGTTCTTTGAAGACCAACCTACGGAATACTCTGGGTAGTACCAACTGCCGGTTTTGTCCTCCTTTACGATACAGGATACCGTCTTCACTGAGGTAGAGCTTTGTCCATTCTTTAACTAAAACAGATACTGCTGGTGACTCATTATTTCTCTCCCGTTTACTTGGAAACTGATTTTGGTCCACATAAAGTAGTATTCTACCAATCATCTGATCTTCCCGTTGTGCTCTACAGATTTTTCCTTTTGGTAGTTGTTGAATAGACAGGGGGTGATCTTGTTCTCTCACATTTATGGTGGTTTCCACCGTCAACGGACACCACAATGGTGTGTCTTCCTCTTGATAAGCTTGTACTGCTTGCGTAGTCCTCTCAATTACTTCCAGACTGACTTCCTCCGAGCATTCTTGTATGAACTCCTCAGGCTCTAGTGGCATTCTCGACAATCCGTCAGCATCCGCATTGCATTTTCCTGGCCAGTACTTGATGCTGAAATTGAAGTCAGCTAGTTCAGCGACCCATCTCTGACCTGTTGCATTCAGTTTGGCTGTAGTGAGGACATAGGTCAAAGGGTTGTTGTCAGTGTATACCTCAAACTCTTTGCTGTAATAGAGATAATCTCTAAATAGTTCACAGATATCCCATTTCAATGCTAGGAACTCCAATTTTCCGGAATGTAGATGGTAATTTTTCTCGGCGTCTGTCAATGTTCTGGAACTGTAACCGATGACTCTCAATTTTCTATCTTGATGCTGATACAGGGCAGCTCCCAGTCCAACTTGAGAAGCGTCACAATGAAGAGCAAACGATAAGTTGAAATCAGGATATCCCAAGATGGGTGGTTTTACCAGGTAGTCTACTAGTTCTTCCAATACCTCCTGGTGGTCTGCTGTCCAGAGAATGGGCTGTTGGGACGAAACAGCGTTGTTTCTTTTAAACCCGGTACTACCCGCATTCTTCTTTGTTCTCCATGTGTGTTGTTGAGTCTGTCGTCCCCCCCCCAAGAGGAGGTATAGTGGGGCAGCAATCCTGGAGAAGTTCTGAATGAAAGTACGATAGTAGGAGAGGAATCCTAATATCTGCCTCAACTCCCCGACAGTATATGGCCGCTTGTCTTTTAAGGCCAGTACCGGAGCGATTTCTGCTGGGTCCATGGTATATCCTTCTCCGAACACAATTTTCGCTAGAAATCGGACTAGCCTTTTGAACAGTTCACACTTCTTTGGGGTCAACTTAACTCTGTATTGTCAATACCACTGTAATACGGTTCACACATGTTCAACATGCTCCCGGAAGGTTTTGTTGTGTACCATATTGTCATCCAAGTAAGGCTGGCAGATATCGTCCCCCAATACTTCTAAATATGTCTCCATGGTCCTCTGGAATTCTGCTGGAGCTGAACTGAGCCCAAACGGTATGCGGATCCACTCATATAACCCCCACGGTGTGATGAATGCTGCCAAAGGTCTACTGGAATCTTCAACAAAACCTTGATGGTATGCTTTACCCTGATCGAGGACAGAGAACCATGTACTTCCTGATAGGCTATCCAGCATATCTTGAATCTTTGGTATCGGGTGCTGATGAGGTACTGACTTTCGGTTTAGTTCCCGGTAATCACAGCAGAGTCTCAACGTAACTTCCTTCTTCCTAACACAAACAATAGGAGAGGAATAAGACTACTTCGACTTTTGGACCCAACCTCTGTTGATTAGGTTTTTGTAAATACTCTTTCACTTCATGGTGTAATGGTTTCGGCAGACATGTAACTTCTGGTTACTGGGTTCGTGTCTTTCAAATTGATTTTCAACTGTAATGACGGGATACAGCCTATATCAGAGTCATCTTTGGAGAATGCATGACACTCTTCTCTCAGCATTTGTTTTGCTACCGCTCAATCTTCAGCACACAAGTGTTCCAGGGGTACTGAGGGATCCCAGGACCCCGAGGTGGGCCGTGCAATTTTCTCCCCTGGGCAACTCCTGTTCCTTGGTGGGGAGACTGAATTCACGGTAGACCTCTGGGCGGGTCTCACAGTGGCTGGATATATCAGTTTCGATGTGACCTAACACAGTCTTTGGATCCAGTCTAATTTCGTGTTTCGTAGTATTCATCATCGGTACCGTCACTCGTGCAAACCCACCAGTAGGGGTCGTAAGCCCAGTCTCACCTTGAACTAGGCCTTCTGGAAGTTCTGAGGAGTCTTTTGGCACGAAAAGTCTTTTCTGGACTTTTCTTCCCGGTTCTACCCAGACTCCACACCTCACCCCCACCATTTGGTTTGCAGGGATGATGGTTGGGTGCCAGCCTACCTTGACTTCTTTTAGGTCCATAGTATTCTGTGCTTTCTTTACTCTATGAATCATATTTTCCGCCACGGTGTTGGGTATGGCAAGCGATGTGGCAATTGCATCCACCACCAGCGTCCTTGACTTGTGTTTCGTGATGACCTCACTGATTAGATTATAACCCAGGATAGGATCCTCTGCCACGTTCTGATCACTGGTCACGAGAAAAGGTACCAAAAGCTCAATGGTGTTGCTGTTCTTCGTGGCCCTCAGTTGGAAAGTCACTTCCACCCAGCCTATGAAAGGGATTTCGGTCAGGTTGACAGCTTTGCCGTGGAGTTCCACTGGTCCTAAGAGTTCTTTTAGCAACCGAAGGCAGGTATGTGGCAGGTAGCGCCTTCTCAATTCTTCATTTAAAAGGCTCGCTTGGGCTCCTTTGTCCCACAGTGCTTTTACCAGGAGTCCATCTAGCTGACACTGTATAAAGCATCTTTCACCGATTAGGCTGATGAGGCTATCTTTACTGACCGAGGAATCATCCTCCCAAGAGAACATAATTTGACCTCCGCACTGGGCATTAAGTAACTGATGCCCCTGCCTCTCTTGCATCTTTTGTAGACTGGAACACACTTGGGGATAGTAATGATGCAGCCGTTTACCTCATGCGCCGCTCTGGGGTTTGGTGAGATTTGGATTTGCTTTTGGGGCCTCCTCCGTGTCGCGGTTACCTGTCGCCCAGCACTGGCAACCTCCTGTCTTTTAACCCAAATGACCGTGACCATTGGCATTCCTTGGCATAATGTCCTTCCCCACCACATCTCAGACAGTGGACACACACCGTACTCTGATTTGATGAACGGCACGCTTCACAAGCCGGGTATCTTCTGTTTTGGAACCCATTCCTGGGTCTGAGGAATACAGGTTCTGACCTGGAACTAATCAACTTTTTCACCTAAATCAAGTCTGCTCGCAGTTCTCCTATTACTTCCTCCCAGTCAGCACTAGTGGTCCTATCTTTGGTTGGTGCTTTAAGGTTCCCTCTCAGAGGTGGCACTGGAGGGTCTCCATGATGATCTTCGGACTGGCCACCGGGGTCTCCAACTTCAGCTGACTCTTATTAGTGATTTTAGGAGCAGAGCCTTTCTTTTACTTTTGTTCGCTCTCTGACTCCAAACTAGCTGTCTCATTCATTTTTTCAATTAGTACTTCGTCCAGAATGCCAGGATCTTCTAGGTACTGTTTCAGCTGCAACTTGATGTCTTTGCTGATTAACCCCGTTCCCAATGATGTCAAGAACTTCTTCTGGACTAGTCCAGCATCAAACTTCTCCTCCGCTTCTACATCTCTGGATGCAAACAACAGTCTATCCTTCAGTTCAATTCCTCTGAACAAGAAACTTTGGGGTGATACATTATTTTTCTGTGTGAGGTTAATAAGTCAGTGGAACAATTCTGAAGTATTCTCCTCTTTTATAGTGCCCTTTTAAAATCATCTTCAGCTGTTGCAAGGTCAATTGACTCTTCATTTCTAGCATACTATGGAGGTTCAATCCAGGGCGGATCACTTTCACCACCCCCTCAACGATCTCATCTGGCTGGTAGCCTTTCTGTAAGCCTGCATCGATCTGGTGCAACAAGTTCATATAAGACAGTTTCTCTTTCTGTTCACTTTCTCCAATCGGTCACGATCTTGAATTCTTTCCTTATGGTGATTTGTGGTGTTCCTGTCTTCCTGATTTATCTAACCCGTGCAGGTTAAAGGTTCTGTCTGAGTCTATCACCCGTTCAGAGGTTTTGGTCAATTCCTGCAAGGATGTTGTTAGGGCTTTGAATTGTTCTTTCAATTCCTGTAGTTCAGTCTGCGGACGGAGATTCCCACTTTTGGTAATTGGTGCCGTCCCTCCATCCTCCAACTTCAACTTGTCTAGAAACTGTGTAAGCTCCTGGAGGAACGTTCCCATGACGTCTTCAGCTTCTTTCTTTCCCAGCTCATCCATTTTTGCATTAATGGCAGCTAACAGTTGCCTGCGGTTGTGTGCTTTAGAAATCTGTGACATCTTTATATGTTCTGCTACTGTTCTCAATTGTTCACAGGTTAACTGAAGAAGCAGCTCACTAATTCTGTCCATTTGTATTTCCACATC
Source organism: Phyllobates terribilis (assembly GCF_046119375.1). Lineage (NCBI taxonomy): Eukaryota > Metazoa > Chordata > Amphibia > Anura > Dendrobatidae > Phyllobates > Phyllobates terribilis. The sequence goes on along the minus strand of NW_027362764.1, from coordinate 585,165,396 downwards.
CATTGCTGCTAGTGAGTTTTTATTTAGGGCTGGTCCCCTTTAACTGGTGTAGCAGAGTTGAGTTGAGGTGCTGTGCTGCTGTGTTTTTCCAGACTCTTTTCCTCTTCTCCCTCTACATGCTAATTCCCGCTCCAGACTCCCCGTACGGGCCACCAATGTTACACGCACGCCGCTAGGTTCAGATAGGGCGAGACGGGTTTCATGAATTCATTGGAACCCTGGGGGAACCGTTACTCAGGGCGAGCATAGGCTGCAGCTTCTCTCAGGCACACGATAGATTCAGTTGCTGACCAGACACTTCTGACGAGTCTTTTTCAACAGTTTAACAGTGGAATTTAATCTGAAGCACGGCCAGTGCAATTCAGGGATATTACAGCAACAATCTTCATTACAGTACAGTCAAATAAAGCAAGCAGAGTAGCATCAGTCTCTTCAGTAGCATAATTCAGCACAGATTAGATCTCTTTTCAGCACACTTCTATGCGTGCACAACCACAGGCTTTTCCTTCACAAAGACTCAATAGTACACAGCATTCTTTATCCTGCATGGAGATGGAGGGGGGAGGGTTTGATGAGGGACATGATCCCTGTGACACAATTCCTTCCAGTCCTTATCTTCCTGCCCGATAATACTCTGCACTGTTAGTTTAGGGAATTTATCTGACCTGTGTTTAGTTTCTCTCCTGATCTGAATCCTGTTCAGTTGCCTTCTGTCAGATACAGATAACACACCACCTCTCTCTTTGGTTTCAGCCAGACTACAAAAACAAGTTCCCCACAATCCCCCTGGGGCTCTGATAAAACACTCCCTGTCTCCTGTGACTGTGTTAACCCCTCTAGTTGCTAGATGCTTTTGAAGCACAACACTTCCTGTCTACTGTGCTTGTGTTATTTCTAATAGTTGCTGGATGCTTTTGAAGCAACAGAACTACTTCTGCATGTCACTGTGGGCTTAGGGACAGTCCAGGATCAACGAGTGGTAGAGCTGAAGATGTTCTGTACTAAAGAAGTAAGAAACATGAAGTTCTGCACCCTATCCCTTATGTCAGTGGTCCCCAACCTTTTTTGCACCAGGGACCGGCTTGAAGCAAGATCATTTTTCCATGGCCCAGCAAGGAGGGGGTGGGGTGGGCGGGGCTTTGGTCATATGGGGGCGGGGTAATGGAGGGATTTGGAGTTTAGTGCATACCTATCATATAGTGTAGACCAGGTCCCCGCCAGGAGCTATGCCAGGAGCCCCACATAATGTGCTGTGCCAGGAGCCGCATCACTGAGGCCCCATCACGCCCTGCAGCAGGACAGGGCAGCTGTCCTGACAGCTGCTGTTCAGCTGCATTTACTTCATCCCAGGGGCGGACACAGACTGTAGTGGGCCCCTGTGCAAGAAATTTTTGGGGGCCCGCCCTTCATAAGGCAACAAAGTTATGTAAACATAACCCCCCCATGTGCATCTCTCACCCCCCCATGTGCAGCTCACCCCCCGTGCATCTCTCATCCCCCTCCGTGCATCTCTCATCCCCCTCCGTGCATCTCTCACCCCCCCGTGCATCTCTCATCCACCCCCCGTGCATCTCTCATCCACCCCCCGTGCATCTCTCATCCCCTCCGTGCATCTCTCATCCCCCCCGTGCATCTCTCACCCCCCCCGTGCATCTCTCATCCCCCCCGTGCATCTCTCACCCCCCGTGCATCTCTCATCTCTCCCCTCCCCCCCATGTGCATCTCTCATCTCTCCCCTCCCCCCATGTGCATCTCTTATCTCTCCCCTCCCCCCATGTGCATCTCTCATCTCTCCCCTCCCCCCATGTGCATCTCTCATCTCTCCCCTCCCCCCATGTGCATCTCTCATCTCTCCCCCCATGTGCATCTCTCATCTCTCCCCCCATGTGCATCTCTCATCTCTCCCCTCCCCCATGTGCATCTCTCATCTCTCCCCTCCCCCATGTGCATCTCTCATCTCTCCCCCCCATGTGCATCTCTCATCTCTCCCCTCCCCCATGTGCATCTCTCATCTCTCCCCTCCCCCCATGTGCATCTCTCATCTCTCCCCTCCCCCCCATGTGGATCTCTCATCTCTCCCCTCCCCCATGTGCATCTCTCATCTCTCCCCTCCCCCCATGTGCATCTCCCATTCCCCCCACTCCTAGTTAATTGTATTTAAAAAAAAATAAAACTTGTTATACTTACCCCCATGCGATCCCTGCAGAATCCTGACGCTCGTCCAAATCGCTGACACCAGGTTCTCCTGCCTTCCGGTCATGTGACGGCGCCGTCACATGACCGGAAGTCAGAGGAATTATGAGATGTCCTGGACCCGGCGCTTTGCATGGGGCCGGGGGCCCCATGAGGAGAGAGACGCACAAGAGGGGGGCTCTGAGGGGGCTCCTACCGGCCGGGCCCCATACTGGAGTCAGGGCAGTCATGCCCTGATGGCGGCCCTGCCGGAGGGGCCCCCTCTCCCTCGGGCCCCCATTCAATGAACCGGCTGCACGGGCGGTAGTTCCGCCCCTGCTTCAGGACCTGTGGTGACATCACAGTTATGTACCTTGATGTCATCACAGGTCCTCTACAGGTCTACCCTGTGGGAGTCTAGAACAGCGGGCAGCATCCACCCCACACAGTGTGCTCTGAGCCACCGCAGACCAGAGCACACTGTCAATGTTTAGTGATTGTGGCGGTGCCGCGGACCGGCTGAAAAACCCCAACGGCCCGGTCCTGGTCCGCGGACCGGCGGTTTGGGACCTCTGCCTTATGTTACAACTTGATGAACATGAACTGACCAGTAAACGTTTGCTCGTTGCAATGAACGTGGTGTCCCCTGAACTGTGTGCGGTGATTCCTGATGATGGAGGCCTGGAGACAATGGAGGCCTGCAGCCTACAAGTGAGTGTGATGCACCCCACACCTGACAACACACTGGGATTGGGACACTGTATTCCTGTAAAGTGCCAGAGCGTAACCGGTCAGCAGCTCAATCATGACTACCACTCTTGGTCACTTTACATGTGCACACCGTACACTCAATAACTTAGCCATCTACAGTCATGTAAGGTGACAGTAGACTTTCCTTATCAGACAAGAAAACCCATTAAAGTATGTACAAAAATTTGTTTTTTTTTGGGGGGGGATGGGTTTAATGTGCAGCTGTCACTTTACTTTTAGGCAAATTGAAATAATAAATATTCACCCAATCAGCTGGATGCCCTGCCAGGTATATTACAAGTAGTTAAAACTAGATTTAAAAAAATGAATTAAGTAAACGCTGTTCACAGGTTTTTGTACAGATGTAACATGAGGTCCAGAGAAAAATACTGAGCTTTGGTTGGTGAAATACAAAGTGTATCCAGCGGCACGTAGAGAAAATGGGTATTTTCTTGTAAAAATATTTTTCAAAAGTATAAAAACTGCAAACACACTTAAAATTAGAGGTATCAAGTCCATTGAATGCAATTCAGCATAGTTCCGGCGTCTTCATTAGGCTGAATGAAAATGCCAGTCTTGCAACGAACGATATTAAAGGGGTTGTTCGGCCTTGGGGTACAAGTTTGCACGCTGTGAGGATTCTCTGATGCCGGCGCCAGGTGCAGACAGTCATGCGACTGCAACAATGCAATTTGCATACTTCTGGATACATTCCTACTAGACGTGTCCAGTCTCGCTTAATTTACTGAGCGAGGCTGCACACGTCTAGTTGGCACATGACCGCATGTATGCAAATCACATACTTTCAGCTAAGCAGCAGCCGCTGGCACCACAGAATCCTTACCGTGCACCCGCAATGAATATTCATATGTCTGCAATCATATAGAGTGACTTCAAACTTGTACCCTAAGGCCGGACAACCCCTTTAATTATTTGCGTGGATGCTCAGACATTAAAAACTCTCTTAAGCCCTGCCAAAGCTAGTTCTTCACTGACACAGACATACACCAAGCACTGACTCCCCAATGGTGCTTCTGCACAACCCCCTAAGGTAAGCAGATCTGCAGTGGGTTGCTACTAGCCAGGGGTTACTAACCCATCTTGAAGTTATTACATTAGGACATGCCATAATTCTATGTTTTTCTTTCCCTAATCCATTTTGTATTTATGTGGTTGAAAATTTTGTGCATGCAGGATTCAGACACTGGTTGATTTTATTCAGACTGCAAAAACTTAAGTAATGATATCACTGATCAGCGGCAGTTCAGTTCTTATATTAATGCCAATAATATGTTAGAAATATTCTGTCATTAACAAGTGCAGTAGAAAGTGGTATATTCTGTGGGGTTTGGATTTTTACCCACCACACTCGACACTTGCCATTTTAGAAGTTTACATTGTCTAATATTTCATGGTTGATCTGCTGTTACTTCTAGATGCTTCCACTTCAGAATAATTTCATGTACAGTTGACCCAGCCACATGGAACAAATCTAGCAGAAATTTCATGAAGTGACTTCTGGTAAAAGTGCCTTCATATAACAGTACAACAGTTACACATTTATACTCCTCTGCAAGTGTCAGGAGTGCACCGCTCCCCAGCCAGCCAATTTTATTGCTGGAAAGCAGGTGCCCCTCTTTGATTGGAGGATCAGGCCATCAGTATGGTGGCGCTGCTACCCTGTACTGTGTGTGCTCTGATGCTGCTTTATAAGGTAACCCTGTCTGTTTCTGCAACATCGAAAGTGCTGTGATTATGAGAACCTGCTATGGTAAGACTGGTTGTTATAGTCCTTGTTACACACACACCGCTAGTTTCAGATAGGGCGAGACGGGATTCATGAATTCGTTGGAATCCTGGGGGAACCGTTAATCAGGGCGACCATATGCTGAAGCTTCTCCCAGGCACACAATAGATTCAATTGCTGACCAGACACATCTGACAAGAGTCTTTTTCAACAGTTTAACAGTGGGATTTAATCAAAAGCATGGCCAGTGCAATTCAGGGATATGACAGCAACACTCTTCATTACAGAACAGTCTATTAAAGCAGGCACAGTAACGTCAGTCTCTTCAGTAGCATAATTCAGCACAGATTAGATCTCTTAGCAGCACACTTCTATGTATACACAAGCACAGGCTTTTCCTTTACAAGGACTCAATAGTAAACAGCATTCTTTATCCTGCATGGAGATGGAGGGGGGGAGGGTTTTATCAGGGAGAAGATCCCTATGACACGATTCCTTTCAGTCCTTATCTTTCTGCCCGATAATACACCACACTGTTAGCTCAGGAAGTCTATCTGACCTGTGTTTAGCTTCCCTCCTGATCTGAATTCTGTTCCATTGCCTTCTGTGAGATACATTTCACACACCACCTTTCTCTTCGGCTCCAGCCAGACAGTAAACCACTTCCTCACAATCCCCCTGAAGCTCTGCTAAAACACTCCCTGTCTCCTGTGACTGTGTTAACCCCTCTAGTTGCTGGATGCTTCTGGAGCACAACACTTCCTGTCTCTTGTGCTTGTGTTACTTTTAATAGTTGCTGGATGCTTTTGAAGCAACAGCACTACTTCTGCATGTCACATCCTCCTGTGTACTGTTATTACGCAAGACTTCTGGCTCAGGCACTTGGTTTTGGTTCCTTCTCATAGGCCGGTTTCCTTTGTGCAAATCAACACTGAGTTATTGTGGTAAATAGGAAAACACCTTTAATATCATCACTCAAATGCCTTTGAAGGCAGACTCAGACAGCCATTTACTGTCTGAGTATTCATTGAACAAAAAAGTGTTCAGCTACCCTATGTACTACAGGTAGTTTACTTCATTATCTACATCTTTAAACTGTCTAATCATCTCCAGTAAACTCCAGCCTGTTGTTCAGCTTTTTTTCATTTGCAACTACTTCATAGCTCAGACCTGCAACAGGTACTTGATAACAAACTCATCTCTCTTGATACTGGTACACCTCTGCTGCAACAGGTATAGCAAACTCTCTTTTGCCAATACTGGTGTTATTCCCACTTACACTCATACTGCAACAGTGTGTAATCTTCTCTGCAAGCAACTATCCAGTTTGTCTATTCATTGCTGCTGTCTTACAGTTAACCACTTGACTGCTAATTTAATTTGCCTCAGCCATTAACAATTTGTCTACTGAAAGTCCCAGATTAACTATACATCTAATGCTCCTGTGTATCTCAGCATACATGGCTCAATTTCCTCTGGTATTTCTGGCTCCCTCTCTCTATCTCCCATCCTGCGTACTCCGCTATCCTTCTCCTCTCTGATCCATGTGCCATCTGGCAATGCCAAAACCACACCATCTCCTCTGGTCCCTGCTGCTTACCTTGACCACCTTATCTTACCAGAGAATCAACGTTACCCGGTCAACTTTAAAAACTATACTTTAAAAGTCCCAGTAAGGGATCAGCAGCTGTCAATCCCCGGCAAGGACGTACCTAAAAATCATGAGGCCCCATAGCAAAAGTTCTTATTGCCCCCCCCCCCCCCCAAAAAAAAATATATATATATATATATATATATATTTCGCGGGGTCACAGAAGAGCATATGTCACAACCTTGCAGCCTATACAAAGTAATTTTCCTTCCACTCAAGCCCTAGATTCCCCTTTCATTGCACCCGTAACCTATGATGACAACAAATGTGCCCCCAAACACAATATGGTATCCCCACAGTGAATTCCTCTACAGTACCCTCCACACGCACAGTATAATGACCCTACTGTACCCCCTCAACTCCCCTGGCAAAGTATTGAGACCCCAACACAGCCCTCCATGCAGTATAATAGGCCTACATACAGTAATATGGGCCCCCACACCACTCCACAGTTTAATAGCCCCCACTAGCCCTCCAAACAGTATAGTGGCCCCCACACAGCCCTTCATACAGTATGATGCACCCCACAATAACCTTTACACTGTATAATTGCTTGCATACAGTATAATGGCCCCACATAGCCCTCCATATAGTATAATGGCCCCCACATAGCCATCCAAATATTATTATAACCCCCACATGGCACTCCAAATATCATAATAGCCCCCACATAGCCATCCATATAATATAATGGGCCCTACATTACCTTCCATATAATATAATGCACCCCTCATAGTCCTCCACAGTACCCTCCACACACACAGTATGATGACCCTACTGTACCCCCTCAACTCCCCTGGCAAAGTATGGAGATCCCAACACAGCCCTCCATGCAATATAATGGCTCTACATACAGTAAAATGGGTTCCCACTCCACACTGTATAATAGCCCCCACTAGTCCTCCAAACAGTATAGTGGCCCCCATACAGCCCTCCATACAGTATGATGAACCCCACAATAACCTTTACACTGTATAATTGCTTGCTTACAGTATAATGGCCCCACATAGCCCTCCATAAAGTATAAAAGCTCCCATATAGCCCTCAAAATATTATAATGTCCCCTACATAGCCCTTCAAATAGTATAATGGCCCCCACATAGCCCTCCAAATATTATGACACCCACATGGCCCTCCAAACATTATAATAGCCCCCACATAGTCATCCACATAATATAATGGGCCCTACCTTCCATATAGTATAATGCACCCCCATAGTCCTCCAAATAGTATAATGCACCCCCATAGTCCTCCATATAGCATAATGCACTCCTCATAGTCCTCCATATAGCATAATGCACTCCACATAGTCCTCCATATAGTATAGTGCACTCTGCATAGTCCTCCATATAGTATAATGCACCCCCATAGTCCTCTATATATGGTATAATGTACCTCCATAGTCCGCCATATAGTATAATGCATCCCATAGTCCTCCATATAGTATAATACACCCCATAGTCCTCCATACAGTATAATGCACACCCCCCATAGTCCTCCATATAGTATATTGCACTCCGCATAGTGCTCCACATAGTATAATGCACACCCATAGTCTTCCGTATAGTATAATGCATCCCCCATAGTCCTCCATATAGTGTAATGCACCCCCATAGTTCTCCTTATCACTGATTTAAAAAAATATATAAATATAATACTCACCTATCTTCCTCATTCTCCAGCTGCTCTGGTCTCTGTACCAAGCGTTCTGAAGTGTTGTTGTCACGGGTGTGTCAGAGGTGACAGACAGTCGCCCTGCAGTTGGCAGCAGGAGATCTCTACGTTTGGCATTACAGACATCTTCTTAGAGGCTGTCTCTAGGACCCAGCGGCTACCTCCCTCTGGATAATTAACTCCTTGGCCTGGGTGTATAAATATCTGGTGTGTTCTAAAGGGAGGTGCTGGTGATATTCACTATTCCTTGTGAAGGACAAGTTGACGCTAGATCAACCTAGGAGGTCTCCACTTTCTCCCCTTTCCCTAGAGTCTGGGCTCACTTTCCTCCTTCCCTTTGTGTTGCACTAAGTCTTTCCCACACCTTGAGTGACATTTGTCTTCACAGCTCAACACAGCGGACATGATGAAGCGACGTCATCTCGCCCCGCTGCGCTGAGACATCAGATCTCAGATGCCGAGTGTGAATGATGGGGCAGGGAGCAGATACCGATACAGTTGAAGGTGCAATGACAGGAGAGGGGGGGGGCAGCCCGGTGCTCACAGGTCCAATAGCGGACACATGACCTGTCGCCATTGGATGTATGCCACTGATCCCTGGAGGGTTGTGGGGTGCAGGGAGAGCTGTGTACAAATGTTCTTGGGCAAATTGGTCAGTGATATAGAAATAATTGTAGGGCAGCACGGTGGCTCAGTGGTTAGCACTGCAGCCTTGCAGTGCTGGGGTCCTGGGTTCAAATCCCACCAAGGACAACATCCGCAAGGAGTTTGTATGTTCTCCCCATGTTTGTGTGGGTTGTCTCCGGGTTCTCCGGTTTCTTCCCACACTCCAAAGACATACTGATAGGGAATGTAGATTGTGAGCCCCAATGGGGACAGTGCAGATATTGCCTGAATCGTGAAGCGCTGTGGAATATGTTGGCGCTATATAAATAAAAAGATTATTATTATTATTAATTGTGCAGGTTGCAGGAGGCTGAGATCAGGAGATAGCAAATCCAAGATCGTGACTAGCCTCAGTGTAAGAATGGACACTGCTACAGTAATGTAGCAACTGCATATGTGGGAGCCCCCTCTAAGGGTGCGTTCAAACAATCAGTAAAAGCTGCGGATTGGATGCAGCGCAGTTGCGCTGAGTACAATCCGCAGCGGCCAGATGTTAGAGCATAGTGGACGGGATTTCAAGAAATCCCATGCCCACTATGCGTCTCCGTGCTCCAGTGGCTCACCCGCGGAGACAGACATGAGTTGCGTCATTACAGACTGCAGCATGTTAATTTCTCTTGCGAGACACTAGTCTCCGCAAGAGAAATTCTATCAGTGCAATGTATAGGATGCGGTAAATGTTCAATGAACACATGTGGATTCACCAGTGTGCAGCGCTTTGGACGCAGCACAAGTATGCTGCGTTCAAAGCGCTGCCAAAAAGGATCAAGGCATATACCCTAAGACAGCAGCAGTGGCCTGTTTCTTTAGCAATAAAGCTAAAAAATAATCAAATAACAGGAGAATGGTGCAACATAGGTAAACCAAGTTTATTGCAATTTTGCCTCCTTATCCTTACCTATCTCTAGGTCTATGGAAATTACACGGCTGTGTGCTTGATTTTATACATCTGTGTATAATGGGTGTGGCTAAAAACACCTGAACTCAATAATTAGCTCGAGTGTCCACTTACTATTGGCCATATATTGTGGGTTATGTTTTAGCTGTATTGTACACTTTAAAAAAAATCTCCTAGCATAAAACCTAGGCATCATTTGGAGATTACTTTCAAAGCCAGCTGTACCAAGGAGTACTGTATGTCTTCATGTTGGTACAGGATTTATGAGATAAAAATAAAGATATCTGCACGAGTAGGTACAAAGATTAATAGTTAAGTTGGCAGGCTTCTCTTACCTCACCCTTAGCGGATGCATGTTAATATTGCAATTTATTTTAAAAGAAATAATTGCTCTGGTTAAGTAAGGTCACACAACTCTCCCTGCGGCAGCTGTTTTGATTGTGGGGAGGAACTGAAATCATACATGGCATACATACATCATTCTGTAAGATGAGCTGTAAGTGAATTAGGCTATGGCTACAGACTTTTGTAGCTTCATTTTCACTTGTAGTATGAGCTCGATGCAACTTGAGCACAACTTTCCCTTGTGAATCCCCCAGTACACGCACTGTGCGCTGCAAGGATTCTCCAGTTTCTGAGCCGAAGCAGGCAGCTATGTATGAGTTATACATATTCCTGGCCAGAACCTTAGTAATGGGCGTAGCCTCGCTCCATACACTTGTACTGAGCGAGGCCACGCCCACTAGATGGATGCACCCACTGGACGGGTGCGTCACTAGATGGGAAGCAGCCTCGCGAAATGCAAGTGTATGGAGCGAGGCTATACCCATTACTAAGGTTCTGGCCAGGAGTATGTATAACTCATACATACCTGCCAGTTCCGGCTCAAAAACTGGAGAATCCTCGCAGCGCACAGTGCGTGCACTAGGGGATTCATAAGTCTGCAGTCACACAGAGTGATTGTAGACTTATCATGTTAGGATTGGGCAACAGGGGTGGTTGCCCCTGGAGACCAGTCAATGAGGGCGAAAAATTTTGCAACACTTTCCCCTGTGCAAAGGTTTTAGGCAAGTGTGGAAAAAATGCTGCAAAGTAAGAATGGTTACAAAAACAATTCATAAAGGTATTTTCTACAGCTTTCTGATATAAAATACTTTTAAGGCCATGTGCCCACGTAGCGTTTTTGTAGTGCTTTTGCGGCGTATTTACGGCCACGAAAACGCTAGTAAAACAGTCTGCCATGCAAAGCAATGTGAATTCGGATGTGCTGTGCACATGATGCGCTAATTTGCGGTCCGAATTCGCATTGCTTTGCAAAACGCAGCATGACCATTTCTACCGCTGTGCGTGTGGTACCTGGGATGAAGACGAGACTACAACTCCTCTTCATCCCGGCTACCACGCGGTGAAAAAAAAGAAATAAAAAAGTTAAAAATAAACAAAACCGGTATATTCACCTCTCCGGCGGCCCCCGGTCTGCTCTCCGGTCTCCCCCAGTCTGCTCCAGGCCGAGTCTTCTCTCTTCAGCGTCCCGCAGTGTACGGTCAGGACCTGCGGTGACGTCATTTAGTCACCTGATGGTCACATGACCGCTGACGCCGGCGGTCAGGTGATGGTCGCGTGACCATCAGCTGACTAAATTACGTCACCGCAGGTCCTGACAGTACACTGCGGGACGCTTAAGAGAGAAGACGCAGCCGGGAGCAGACCGGAGGAGACCGGAGAGTAGACCGGGGGCCGCCGGAGAGGTGAATATACAGGTTTTGTTTATTTTTAACTTTTTTATTCTTTTTTTTTTTTTACTATAGATGCTGCATTGAGGCTGTGTGCCCACGTAGCATTTTTCAAGCGTATATGCTGCGGAATTTCCGCAGCGTAAACGCTTGAAAAACGCATGTATATCCGCACCCCATGGTCCCCAATGGGATTCCGCAAGTTCTATGCACATGCTGCGGATTTTTCCGCAGCGTTTATGCCGCGTTCAAAAATCCGCAGCATGTCATTTAATTTTGCGTTTCCGCAAGCGGAATTGCCTTTGTCCAATGCATAAAAAACGCAAGGCAATTCCGCATGTGGAAAACGCGTGATAAACGCGCGAAAAATGCACGATAAGGCTGTGTGCCCACGTAGCGTTTTTCAAGCGTTTATGCTGCGGAATTTCCGCAGCGGAAACGCTTGTAAAACGCTAGGTAATCCGCACCCCATGGTCCCCAAGGGGATTCCGCATGTTCTATGCACATGCTGCGGATTTTTCCGCAGCGTTTATGCTACGTACAAAAATCCGCAGCATGTCATTTAATTTTGCGGAAGCGCAGCGGAACTCCCGCCATTGACTTGCATTGAGACGCATAGAAACCGCGACTGTACATTTGTACAAGCGGCTTCTATGCGTCTCTATGTGCGGATGGTACCCAGTTCTGGAGGAGAGGAGACTCTCATCCAGACCTGGGTACCATTATACCTGTAAAAAAAGAATAAAATAACAAATAAAGTTTATACTCACCTGTCCGGCGTCTTCTCTCTGAATGCCAGCAGCGCTGAAGGACCTGCGGTGACGTCACAGTCATGTGACCGCAGGCCCTTCACCACTCTGTCTCGCGATATGCCGGCAGCCGGGAACAAGCCAGGAAGCAGCGCTGCAGCCACGCCGGGCATCGGGGGTGAGTATAGCTTGATTTGTTTTAATTTTTACGGTTCACACTGTATAAATCCATGCTGTTTGCATGGATTTATACAGTGTGACCTAGTTGTCAAGCACTTTCCAAGTGATGCTATCGCCTGGAAAGTGCTTGTCAATCTGCATGCAGAAACGCATGTGAACCCGCATGTGGATCCGCATGTATTCTGCAGGAAAAACGCATGCACAATCTGCATGCGTTTTTTCTGCCAGGGAGATGCAGAAATGCTGCAGAAATTTTCTGCTTCATTTCTGCATCGTGGGCACATAGCCTAAACGCGTGCGGAATTCCGCATGCGTTTTTCCGGGAGAGGACTTGCATTTATGCAGCAGAAATTTTCTGCTTCATAAATGCAACGTGGGCACATAGCCTTAGGCTATGTGCCCACGTTGCGGACCTGAAGCATATTTTTTACGCTTCTCCCTGGCGGGAAAATCGCATGCGGATATTACATGCGGTTTTCCCGCCAGGTAGAAGCGTTTGTGAGGCGTCTTTGCATGCATTTCCGCATGAGGGTTATCAAGCACTTCTCCAAGCATCACTTGGAAAAGTGCTTGACAACTTGTTCAGAATGGTAAAAAATAAAAAAATAAACTTTATACTCACCTTCTGATGCATCCTCTGCCCCGTCCGGAGTCTTGAGCGACTCACGCTGTTGTGTGCAGGACCTGCGGTGACGTCATTGAGTCATGTGGTGGGTCACATGACTCAATGACGTGGCAGGTCCTTCAGACAACAGCGCGACGGAGGGAAAACATCAGAAGATAAGTATAAACTTTATTTTATTCTTTTTTTTACAGGTTCTTTGGTACCCAGGTCTGGATGAGAGTCTCCTCTCATCCAGACTTGGGTACCATCCGCACATTGATTCCGCTGCGCTTCCGCAAAATTAATGAACATGCTGCGGATTTTTGACTGCAGCATATACGCTGCGGAAAAATCCGCAGCATGGGCATTGACATTGCGGAATGCCATTGGGGACCATGGGGTGCGGATATACATGCGTTTTTCAAGCGTTTACGCTGCGGAAATTCCGCAGCATATACGCTTGAAAAACGCTACGTGGGCACACAGCCTTAAAGCATCTAAGTTGTTCACACATTATAAATCCATGCCGGTTTCATGGATTTATATTGTGTGATCAACTTGTCAAGCACTTTTCCAAGTGATGCTCAAAATCGCTTGGAAGGCTGTGTGCCCACGTAGCATTTTTCAAGCGTATATGCTGCAGAATTTCCGCAGCGTAAACGCTTGAAAAACGCATGTATATCCGCACCCCATGGTCCCCAATGGGATTCCGCAAGTTCTATGCACATGCTGCGGATTTTTCCGCAGCGTTTATGCCGCGTTCAAAAATCCGCAGCATGTCATTTAATTTTGCGTTTCCGCAAGCGGAATTGCCTTTGTCCAATGCATAAAAAACGCAAGGCAATTCCGCATGTGGAAAACGCGTGATAAACGCGCGAAAAATGCGCGATAAACGCGTGCGGAATTCCGCATGCGTTTTTCCGGGAGAGGACTTGCATTTATGCAGCAGAAATTTTCTGCTTCATAAATGCAACGTGGGCACATAGCCGAAAAGTGCTTGAAAAAATGCATGCGAAAACGCATGTAAAAACGCTTCTCTCTGGCAGAAATGCATGTAAATCTGCATGCGTTTTTTTCTGTCAGAGAGAGGCAAAAACGCTATGCATCAAATCTGCTACGTGGGCACATAGCCTAAAGGTGACAAAATTTTGCTCAACTCAAATCTGCTAACAAACATTGTGACTTTTGGTGTTTTTATTCCAGTCCCAGTCAGCTTTGCCAAATTAGGTAGAGCTGGGATGGGATGAGGCATGTCATAGCCCGTCCATCTAATTCATCAAAATTTAAACCACTTTTGTAGCAAAAACTTAGTCAGAAATGTACATGTACTCCAGTCCCTAACTGGAGTAACATTTCTGGCAGAGCCGCCCATCAATTGTAAGGTGCACCTAATTCAATAAGTGGCTTACATCATTTACTGAAAATTTTCACCAGTTTTAGCTTATTAAACTGGCCACATCATGGAATAGTGGCTGCAGAGCTGAATAAAACTTATTTTTTATGATTTAATTTATACTTTCCATGGTGGAGATATTAGCTAGTAAAGTTTAGGTTATAATTTATAAATCCAAAGGGAAGTTAGCAGAGATTCTTCTCTGGGGGCGTACACTTCTTCCCCTGTATTTTGTTGACCCAATCATAAGCAGGCAGAGGCATGCAGGGGAAGAGAGAACATGTCCCCAGAAGGTTAGAAGAATATGATTTCCTGTGATATGTGATGAAAGACAGCTTTGATCTCTGAAGCTAATGTGTAGAGTACAGCAGAGCTGGATGTGACTACTCTTTTTATGATCCATTTTTTTCCTTCGTGAGCTATTGTGTGAACATGGATTAGGAGGTGAAGAGAATCTGTCACCAGGTTTTTACTGCCCCATTTGAGAGCAGCATAAAATAGAAAGAAAAACCCTGATTCTAGTGATGTGTCACTTACTGGGCTACTTGCTGTGTTATTCATATCACTGTAACCTGTAGTCTTCTTTGGTTGCTCAACATAGACTATTGTTCTTATAAACCTGGATGCTGATCACTTGAGGTGATATTGGTGATTGATGAATGGCTGTTATCTACATCTTATATCAGCTTCTACAATGTATCGTCTGCCATACAGGGACTCTGAACAATGAATGTTTGCTTAAATATGTTAAATACCATTGTAGGGTGTTTGCCAGCCAACATTGGGGGGGGTGAGCTGTGAATATTCGAGCACTGTAAAATAATATTATGATCCCTGACCCTTGACCTGTGAATGATGGCTTGAAAGGACAAATGTGAAGTATAAAAAGGGGTTCTCTGTATCTGTTCAAGGAACACTACAGGATGAGAGCCTAATGGGCCACAGCCCTGGCTGGAAAGATACAGAATGTTTAATTTTGCAACAACTCGTGTATTTGCTGGGATTGTTCTATATGATATTAATTGCTGGTGGTTCAATAAATTATTGCCACACTGTTTACCATCACCCTGTGTTGTCTGAGTAGTGTTCTGCCCCTGGAAGACCCCATGTCTTCGCAACCAGCAATACACCTTTTACTGACAGTCAATAAAGGGCCTTATACCTCAGCAATGTAAAAAAAAAACAAGCCCTCACAGTGTCAATCAAAATTAATTATTTGAACAACAAAAACGTTATGGCTCTTAGAAGAGAAGGAAAAATCTCCCCGTCATGAATGGCTTAATATCTGTGGTGTATGGTAGTTTTCAAATTGCTAAACAATTGTTCTGGTGGTTTTAGGTGTTTTTTGTAAATTGCTAAATAATTATTTTGGTGGTAAAGGGTAGATTATAAACTGACAAATAATTATTCTCTTGTATAGAAATCTTATGGATTCACAAGGGACTCATTGAGACCTTACATGCCAGATGGTTCCTAGAGGTTCATTATCTGAAAAGGTTTCAGACAGTCCATGAGTAACAAAAATAATTATAATCATTAATCAAATTGTCTAACCTTTAATTCAGTGGCTCTCAACCTTTCTTACCTTGAGAGACACATTCACATCTGAGATAACCCGAGTAGTGACAACCAGAGACCCCATTACCGGTATAATTACAGCCAAAGTTTTCCCACAGAAATCACACTGAGGCAGTATGCCAAGCTCCAGGGTTTCCCACCTTTACCCAAATTGGTAATCTCTCATCAAGGACTCCCACAACACTATTGCACCCAGCTTCAGGCACTTCCTCTGACTGACAGTACCATCCTATCTCTAGCTTACCATAATTAATTTATCTCAATTCCCCAAACGCCAGTATATGCTTATCCACATGTGCTCTTCTGTGCGCGACTACTCATAAAAGTCACCATCTGTAGATCTGCCTACAATAGCTGTTTGCTAGACCTGGTGCTAATTCACCAAGCAAGCAGACAGTCACAAGCCACGCATCACGGGCCCCTGAGCCACACGTGGCCTTCCGACCCACAGGTTGGAGACCCCTGTGCTAACTACAGTAAATATTTCCTTCAAATATGAAAAAACACAGTAAATTGTATAAGCAGAACCTGACAGCAGTAGAAATTAAAATATAAATACAGATATTTTCATAACCAAGAGATTCATGGCACAAGAGTTGTCTAGGACTTAAACCCCCCATAAACATTAGATGGCTGTCAAGGCGAATAATGTTTCAGCCAACAGCTATCTCGGTAATCTCTCTCATACACAGGAACTCTCGCTCCTCCAAGCACTATTATTCTCTCTATGAGAGAGCTACTGACAGACATCTCTGACAACGACGGCTTATCCCTTATAGAACAAAAAGATCGGCACTCTAATATCGGACATGCCGGATCCTTAATGCCCCTGACAATCAATTGTACGAGGCCCCAAACACAATGGTCTGTCATCCGAATCTGTTCTTAACATTAGGTTCAGCTAACATTAGTCCAATGTGTATGGTGAGCTTCAGATATTGATGGTCAGTCCTACAAATTGTTGATTGCTGAGGGTGCAGAATGTCAGACTTGCATAATTGATCATCTCTTTTAAGGATAGGTCATCTGTTTTTAAGCCCTGCACCACCCTTTTCATATTTTGTATGAATGGACGTGTTACACACCTGTCCTGGGTATCCCATGCTCTGCTCCCTTCACCTCGGTCCGCAGCCCTCTGTTGTGCTCCACATTAGGTTTTGTTAGGTTGCCCAGCGTGGCTCAGTGACATCATCTTCCTAGGGCTTTTAAGGCCCATTAGGACACACACCTTTGTCTTGGGATTGTGATTCAGGACACCACCTCCTGTGCAGACCATGCTAACGAGCTTGTGTCCCTGCTGCCCTGCAGACTTTATTTTATCCATTCTGCTGCTCACAAGATTCCTGAGGGTGCCTCATCCTCGCTCCCCATGTGCCACCCTGCCAGCTACTCCAATGCCTGCGATCCCCAGGTCCCACCCGGATCTGGACCTGGGGCTTAGTGGGTCCACTTGACAAGGTGAGCCTAACAGGAGGACTGCTCCCTATAACTTGCTACTTTTATATTTGCCCCATTCTGTATTATACGGTTTCAATTATAGTTATTTTAATGCACAGTTGGAAAAATTGAAAACCTCTTTTATGAATGCATTCTGATTTCCTATATTTGCAACTGAAAATGTTTTTATTGTAAATGCACTTGGTGGACATCTCTGATGTGTTTTCAGCAGATTAATTCATAGTAATTCATAATGATGCTTATTGGCTCGTTAGTACATACACAAAGCTGCTCATGGATGTTGGCTCCATTTTTTAACAGGGTTTCTGCTGCTCCGCAATGTCCATGCTGACAGGCTGTCAGTAATGCTGTACCTCCATCCTATGGAGATAAAAAAGGTAAATGAGAACTTATCCAAGGCTATATCCATGGCTACTAAGCAAACAAACATCTTGCAGTTTTTACAGCTACAATAAATGGATTTCCACAGAATTTAGTTAATAGTAGGTTATACCCTTGTAGAGAATGCTAATTCATAGCTACTGCACACATTATTTATATTGGTGATCACACCTTAATATGTACAAGTGCAAAGAATACATTTAAATAGAAGTTTGTTAATCATTAATATTCAATCCAATTGTAGAACAAGAAAATGGATGTCATTTTCAAAGTAGGGAAAATCCATTAGAAAAATGCTTCATTTATCTGATGTCGATAGAACACTTCAGCATTTACTGTGCACAAAACTTTCAAATATATTTAACATGTAGACAAACTAGGCATGTGCCTGGGGCTGGACAACTCAGTGGTGCATAAATTAAAGGGAACCTGTCATGTAAAAAAACGCTATTAATCTGCAGATATGGTGTTAATCTGCAGATTAGTAGTGTTCTAAAGCTGCCCCACAATGGGGTATGTCTGCATGCTAGAGAGCACAATACTTTTTTTTTTTTAAGAGAATAGTCCAAAACCTGTCTTGGTCTACATAAACTGAATGTAAAGTTCTGACTCCAGGGAATGTATCTATTAAAGGTTTTGTCTGTGACTTTAACGTTGATGGTAAATCCTTAGGATTGATCATCAGTGTTTGATTAGTGGGAGTGGGACATCTGGCACCCGCCGATCAGCTGTTACCTGCGGCAGTCAGAAATGCTCAGCTGCGAAGTTGCACCGCACAGCTCCATCATCTGTATAGTGGCAGCAGCTGGGTACTGCATACTCGCCTCCTATGTGAATCAATAGGAGGTGGATGTGCAGTATCTGGCCGCGGCCACTATTCCGTTCCTGAAACTGTGCTGTGCAGCTCAGCAACTGAGCCGTTTCGGCCCCATCAGTGGTAACATCTGATTGGGAAAGGTGCCGGGTGTCGCACCCCCACTGATCAGATATTGATGACCTATCCAAAGAATAGGCCATCAATATTGAAGTCCTGGACAACACTTTTAAAGTATAAAGGAAAAGGGAAATGTAGAAATATTCCCTTTTGTTTATATGGATTTAACTTTTGTTTGCTATTTTTTCATGCAAGTTAGGATGCTAAGGGAAACATGTTGATCATATTCGCTTTCAGGTATAACTTTTTTGAAAGATAAAGGATTTACAATAATACATATAAGATGGTCCAGAGACTAAAACATATATCAGATAGAATAGAACAAGAAAAGACACGGTAGACCACTAAAGGTAACAAAGAAAAAAAATATCAAAAATATTCTGAAATCAGGCATGCAAAATGTGTGGTTGGGCCATGTTTTGTCTCTAATAGAAGAAGATCACACAGCTAGTATGGGGACTGTGAGTAAGGGGTGCCCAATAGCTGGGATAGCATTGTACCCCACCCTCTGATTGATGTGCTTCCACTTCTATAAGTCTGATCCCGACTCTTAGGCCCCACCATCCCTTGTGCCCCACCCCCTGCTTGATGTACTTCCACTTCTATAAGTCTGATCCCGACTCCTAGACCCAGCATCCCTTGTGCCCCACCCCCTGCTTGATGTACTTCCACTTCTATAAGTCTGATCCCGACTCCTAGACTCCAGCATCCCTTGTACCCCACCCTCTGCTTGATGTGCTTCCACTTCTATAAACCTGATCCCGACTCCTAGACCCCAGCATCCCTTGTACCCCACCCTCCCTTGTGCCCCACCCTCCGCTTGATATGCTTCCACTTCTATAAGCCTGATCCCTACTCCTACACCCCAGCGTTCCTTTTGCCCCACCCTCTGCTTGATGTGCTTCCACTTCTATAAGCCTGATCCCTACTCCTACACCCCAGCGTTCCTTTTTCCCCACCCTCTGCTTGATGTGCTTCCACTTCTATAAGCCTGATCCCAACTCCTACACCCCAGCGTTCCTTGTGCCCCACCCTTTCCTAGATGTGCTTCTGCTTCTATAAGTCTGATCCCAACTCCCAGTGCTCTGGGCTGCCCTGCCAAAAGAAGAAAATAAAAGGGGAAGAAATAATAAAGTAAGAAGAAGGACAGACAAAAACAAGAGGCAAGGAGGCCAGTATCATAGATATCTTAAATGAGGTCTGGAATTGTACCAAGAATATAAATATGTCAGCCAATATGACCATACTTTGATAAACCTTTCCTGTATGTTTCCTAAGATGGAAGAAATCTTTCCGTTGACCACATACTAAGAAACCTAATTTTTGACTTTTCAAAGCCTAAAAATGTTTGTTGGATGAAAATATATAATAAATCAGGGTATGCGCTTTAAGGCACACCCTATCTATTTTCCTGATCATATCTGAAATGCCTTACAAGTTGCAGAGAGAAATTTCAGAATTTCTACTGCTCTTTTTCACTTTATTTTCTTTCTTACGAGTGACACTTTTCAAGCAACATTAAACTACAGAATTCTAATCCGTCACCCACAAATTCCTAAAATTACTCTGGAAATGCAATTTCCTACAGCCCTGGCAGCATTAGCTAGTAGCGCCAGGTAAAGTAACACTGTGGTTCTTATACAGCGGACAGAAATTAAAATTAGAATTCAATAAAACTGTAAAAACTATTGTTAGATTTGTTCTGTTTATCCCCTCATTGACAAGCGCAAGGACAGTGTGTAAAGTGTAGTGAAAAATTGCAAAACTTAGAGTAGCTTCTTCAAAAGAAGCTTAAAGGGAACCTGTCACCGGTTTTATATCTTATGAACCCTGCCCATCTCCTTTTAAAGCATGTTAATGGGGTTCTTACAACCATTTTCTAGTCTTATAGGTGCTCCTGCATACCTGTGAAAAAGTGTTTTATTCATGTCCCGCGCTGCATGCAAATTGCGATCGCTGTCTCCACATCATACGTAGTGCCTCCCCAGTCCCTTCAATCTACATCTCTTCAATCCTGATCAAAAATAGTTCACTAAGTACCCTATATTTATTATGCAACTTTGCTTTACATTTATATATAATGATGGTAGGGTATGAGATATATTTTTGTCTTTTGTCTTTTGTAGGTTTTGTTTCTTTTTTGCTAGTGTGAACATGCTCCTATTTCTTGCATGTCTACCATCTTAGACCTCAGTTCACATTGCCTGGTTTTTTGTCTTGTTTGCATTCTGTGCAATTTAAGGGTGTGGCATCCCCTTTGTTGAGCTGACTGGTATATATGTAGCTTACCACGGGCCTGGGTGGTCTGGAGTTGGGACCCGGTCCTATTTGTCTACCCTTTTATATGCATTGCTTCAACTTTGATATACAGTAAGGTTTTTAATATAGGCAGTATAGGTACCGTCCCAATTTAGGGTCACCTTGCCGCTGGTGGGACGGCTTGTATACTTTTTTTGATCAAAAATAGTTCACTAAGTACCCTATATTTATTATGCAACTTTGCTTTACATTTATATATAATGATGGTAGGGTATGAGATATATTTTTGTCTTTTGTCTTTTGTAGGTTTTGTTTCTTTTTGCTAGTGTGAACATGCTCCTATTTCTTGCATGTCTACCATCTTAGACCTCAGTTCACATTGCCTGGTTTTTTGTCTTGTTTGCATTCTGTGCAATTTAAGGGTGTGGCATCCCCTTTGTTGAGCTGACTGGTATATATGTAGCTTACCACGGGCCTGGGTGGTCTGGAGTTGGGACCCGGTCCTATTTGTCTACCCTTTTATATGCATTGCTTCAACTTTGATATACAGTAAGGTTTTTAATATAGGCAGTATAGGTACCGTCCCAATTTAGGGTCACCTTGCCGCTGGTGGGACGGCTTGTATACTTTTTTTGATCAAAAATAGTTCACTAAGTACCCTATATTTATTATGCAACTTTGCTTTACATTTATATATAATGATGGTAGGGTATGAGATATATTTTTGTCTTTTGTCTTTTGTAGGTTTTGTTTCTTTTTTGCTAGTGTGAACATGCTCCTATTTCTTGCATGTCTACCATCTTAGACCTCAGTTCACATTGCCTGGTTTTTTGTCTTGTTTGCATTCTGTGCAATTTAAGGGTGTGGCATCCCCTTTGTTGAGCTGACTGGTATATATGTAGCTTACCACGGGCCTGGGTGGTCTGGAGTTGGGACCCGGTCCTATTTGTCTACCCTTTTATATGCATTGCTTCAACTTTGATATACAGTAAGGTTTTTAATATAGGCAGTATAGGTACCGTCCCAATTTAGGGTCACCTTGCCGCTGGTGGGACGGCTTGTATACTCTTTTTGATCAAAAATAGTTCACTAAGTACCCTATATTTATTATGCAACTTTGCTTTACATTTATATATAATGATGGTAGGGTATGAGATATATTTTTGTCTTTTGTCTTTTGTAGGTTTTGTTTCTTTTTTGCTAGTGTGAACATGCTCCTATTTCTTGCATGTCTACCATCTTAGACCTCAGTTCACATTGCCTGTTTTTTTGTCTTGTTTGCATTCTGTGCAATTTAAGGGTGTGGCATCCCCTTTGTTGAGCTGACTGGTATATATGTAGCTTACCACGGGCCTGGGTGGTCTGGAGTTGGGACCCGGTCCTATTTGTCTACCCTTTTATATGCATTGCTTCAACTTTGATATACAGTAAGGTTTTTAATATAGGCAGTATAGGTACCGTCCCAATTTAGGGTCACCTTGCCGCTGGTGGGACGGCTTGTATACTTTTTTTGATCAAAAATAGTTCACTAAGTACCCTATATTTATTATGCAACTTTGCTTTACATTTATATATAATGATGGTAGGGTATGAGATATATTTTTGTCTTTTGTCTTTTGTAGGTTTTGTTTCTTTTTTGCTAGTGTGAACATGCTCCTATTTCTTGCATGTCTACCATCTTAGACCTCAGTTCACATTGCCTGGTTTTTTGTCTTGTTTGCATTCTGTGCAATTTAAGGGTGTGGCATCCCCTTTGTTGAGCTGACTGGTATATATGTAGCTTACCACGGGCCTGGGTGGTCTGGAGTTGGGACCCGGTCCTATTTGTCTACCCTTTTATATGCATTGCTTCAACTTTGATATACAGTAAGGTTTTTAATATAGGCAGTATAGGTACCGTCCCAATTTAGGGTCACCTTGCCGCTGGTGGGACGGCTTGTATACTCTTTTTGATCAAAAATAGTTCACTAAGTACCCTATATTTATTATGCAACTTTGCTTTACATTTATATATAATGATGGTAGGGTATGAGATATATTTTTGTCTTTTGTCTTTTGTAGGTTTTGTTTCTTTTTTGCTAGTGTGAACATGCTCCTATTTCTTGCATGTCTACCATCTTAGACCTCAGTTCACATTGCCTGTTTTTTTGTCTTGTTTGCATTCTGTGCAATTTAAGGGTGTGGCATCCCCTTTGTTGAGCTGACTGGTATATATGTAGCTTACCACGGGCCTGGGTGGTCTGGAGTTGGGACCCGGTCCTATTTGTCTACCCTTTTATATGCATTGCTTCAACTTTGATATACAGTAAGGTTTTTAATATAGGCAGTATAGGTACCGTCCCAATTTAGGGTCACCTTGCCGCTGGTGGGACGGCTTGTATACTTTTTTTGATCAAAAATAGTTCACTAAGTACCCTATATTTATTATGCAACTTTGCTTTACATTTATATATAATGATGGTAGGGTATGAGATATATTTTTGTCTTTTGTCTTTTGTAGGTTTTGTTTCTTTTTTGCTAGTGTGAACATGCTCCTATTTCTTGCATGTCTACCATCTTAGACCTCAGTTCACATTGCCTGGTTTTTTGTCTTGTTTGCATTCTGTGCAATTTAAGGGTGTGGCATCCCCTTTGTTGAGCTGACTGGTATATATGTAGCTTACCACGGGCCTGGGTGGTCTGGAGTTGGGACCCGGTCCTATTTGTCTACCCTTTTATATGCATTGCTTCAACTTTGATATACAGTAAGGTTTTTAATATAGGCAGTATAGGTACCGTCCCAATTTAGGGTCACCTTGCCGCTGGTGGGACGGCTTGTATACTTTTTTTGATCAAAAATAGTTCACTAAGTACCCTATATTTATTATGCAACTTTGCTTTACATTTATATATAAATGATGGTAGGGTATGAGATATATTTTT
This sequence comes from Phyllobates terribilis, assembly GCF_046119375.1. Classification (NCBI taxonomy): domain Eukaryota; kingdom Metazoa; phylum Chordata; class Amphibia; order Anura; family Dendrobatidae; genus Phyllobates; species Phyllobates terribilis. Next base: position 585,141,647 of record NW_027362764.1, on the reverse strand, counting down.
GTCTTTTGTCTTTTGTAGGCTTTGTTTCTTTTTTGCTAGTGTGAACATGCTCCTATTTCTTGCATGTCTACCATCTTAGACCTCAGTTCACATTGCCTGGTTTTTTGTCTTGTTTGCATTCTGTGCAATTTAAGGGTGTGGCATCCCCTTTGTTGAGCTGACTGGTATATATGTAGCTTACCACGGGCCTGGGTGGTCTGGAGTTGGGACCCGGTCCTATTTGTCTACCCTTTTATATGCATTGCTTCAACTTTGATATACAGTAAGGTTTTTAATATAGGCAGTATAGGTACCGTCCCAATTTAGGGTCACCTTGCCGCTGGTGGGACGGCTTGTATACTTTTTTTGATCAAAAATAGTTCACTAAGTACCCTATATTTATTATGCAACTTTGCTTTACATTTATATACAATGATGGTAGGGTATGAGATATATTTTTGTCTTTTGTAGGTTTTGTTTCTTTTTTGCTAGTGTGAACATGCTCCTATTTCTTGCATGTCTACCATCTTAGACCTCAGTTCACATTGCCTGGTTTTTTGTCTTGTTTGCATTCTGTGCAATTTAAGGGTGTGGCATCCCCTTTGTTGAGCTGACTGGTATATATGTAGCTTACCACGGGCCTGGGTGGTCTGGAGTTGGGACCCGGTCCTATCTGTCTACCCTTTTATATGCATTGCTTCAACTTTGATATACAGTAAGGTTTTTAATATAGGCAGTATAGGTACCGTCCCAATTTAGGGTCACCTTGCCGCTGGTGGGACGGCTTGTATACTTTTTTTGATCAAAAATAGTTCACTAAGTACCCTATATTTATTATGCAACTTTGCTTTACATTTATATATAATGATGGTAGGGTATGAGATATATTTTTGTCTTTTGTCTTTTGTAGGTTTTGTTTCTTTTTTGCCAGTGTGAACATGCTCCTATTTCTTGCATGTCTACCATCTTAGACCTCAGTTCACATTGCCTGGTTTTTTGTCTTGTTTGCATTCTGTGCAATTTAAGGGTGTGGCATCCCCTTTGTTGAGCTGACTGGTATATATGTAGCTTACCACGGGCCTGGGTGGTCTGGAGTTGGGACCCGGTCCTATTTGTCTACCCTTTTATATGCATTGCTTCAACTTTGATATACAGTAAGGTTTTTAATATAGGCAGTATAGGTACCGTCCCAATTTAGGGTCACCTTGCCGCTGGTGGGACGCCTTGTATACTTTTTTTGATCAAAAATAGTTCACTAAGTACCCTATATTTATTATGCAACTTTGCTTTACATTTATATATAATGATGGTAGGGTATGAGATATATTTTTGTCTTTTGTAGGTTTTGTTTCTTTTTTGCTAGTGTGAACATGCTCCTATTTCTTGCATGTCTACCATCTTAGACCTCAGTTCACATTGCCTGGTTTTTTGTCTTGTTTGCATTCTGTGCAATTTAAGGGTGTGGCATCCCCTTTGTTGAGCTGACTGGTATATATGTAGCTTACCACGGGCCTGGGTGGTCTGGAGTTGGGACCCGGTCCTATTTGTCTACCCTTTTATATGCATTGCTTCAACTTTGATATACAGTAAGGTTTTTAATATAGGCAGTATAGGTACCGTCCCAATTTAGGGTCACCTTGCCGCTGGTGGGACGGCTTGTATACTTTTTTTGATCAAAAATAGTTCACTAAGTACCCTATATTTATTATGCAACTTTGCTTTACATTTATATATAATGATGGTAGGGTATGAGATATATTTTTGTCTTTTGTCTTTTGTAGGTTTTGTTTCTTTTTTGCTAGTGTGAACATGCTCCTATTTCTTGCATGTCTACCATCTTAGACCTCAGTTCACATTGCCTGTTTTTTTGTCTTGTTTGCATTCTGTGCAATTTAAGGGTGTGGCATCCCCTTTGTTGAGCTGACTGGTATATATGTAGCTTACCACGGGCCTGGGTGGTCTGGAGTTGGGACCCGGTCCTATTTGTCTACCCTTTTATATGCATTGCTTCAACTTTGATATACAGTAAGGTTTTTAATATAGGCAGTATAGGTACCGTCCCAATTTAGGGTCACCTTGCCGCTGGTGGGACGGCTTGTATACTTTTTTTGATCAAAAATAGTTCACTAAGTACCCTATATTTATTATGCAACTTTGCTTTACATTTATATATAATGATGGTAGGGTATGAGATATATTTTTGTCTTTTGTCTTTTGTAGGTTTTGTTTCTTTTTTGCTAGTGTGAACATGCTCCAATTTCTTGCATGTCTACCATCTTAGACCTCAGTTCACATTGCCTGGTTTTTTGTCTTGTTTGCATTCTGTGCAATTTAAGGGTGTGGCATCCCCTTTGTTGAGCTGACTGGTATATATGTAGCTTACCACGGGCCTGGGTGGTCTGGAGTTGGGACCCGGTCCTATTTGTCTACCCTTTTATATGCATTGCTTCAACTTTGATATACAGTAAGGTTTTTAATATAGGCAGTATAGGTACCGTCCCAATTTAGGGTCACCTTGCCGCTGGTGGGACGCCTTGTATACTTTTTTTGATCAAAAATAGTTCACTAAGTACCCTATATTTATTATGCAACTTTGCTTTACATTTATATATAATGATGGTAGGGTATGAGATATATTTTTGTCTTTTGTAGGTTTTGTTTCTTTTTTGCTAGTGTGAACATGCTCCTATTTCTTGCATGTCTACCATCTTAGACCTCAGTTCACATTGCCTGGTTTTTTGTCTTGTTTGCATTCTGTGCAATTTAAGGGTGTGGCATCCCCTTTGTTGAGCTGACTGGTATATATGTAGCTTACCACGGGCCTGGGTGGTCTGGAGTTGGGACCCGGTCCTATTTGTCTACCCTTTTATATGCATTGCTTCAACTTTGATATACAGTAAGGTTTTTAATATAGGCAGTATAGGTACCGTCCCAATTTAGGGTCACCTTGCCGCTGGTGGGACGGCTTGTATACTTTTTTTGATCAAAAATAGTTCACTAAGTACCCTATATTTATTATGCAACTTTGCTTTACATTTATATATAATGATGGTAGGGTATGAGATATATTTTTGTCTTTTGTCTTTTGTAGGTTTTGTTTCTTTTTTGCTAGTGTGAACATGCTCCTATTTCTTGCATGTCTACCATCTTAGACCTCAGTTCACATTGCCTGTTTTTTTGTCTTGTTTGCATTCTGTGCAATTTAAGGGTGTGGCATCCCCTTTGTTGAGCTGACTGGTATATATGTAGCTTACCACGGGCCTGGGTGGTCTGGAGTTGGGACCCGGTCCTATTTGTCTACCCTTTTATATGCATTGCTTCAACTTTGATATACAGTAAGGTTTTTAATATAGGCAGTATAGGTACCGTCCCAATTTAGGGTCACCTTGCCGCTGGTGGGACGGCTTGTATACTTTTTTTGATCAAAAATAGTTCACTAAGTACCCTATATTTATTATGCAACTTTGCTTTACATTTATATATAATGATGGTAGGGTATGAGATATATTTTTGTCTTTTGTCTTTTGTAGGTTTTGTTTCTTTTTTGCTAGTGTGAACATGCTCCAATTTCTTGCATGTCTACCATCTTAGACCTCAGTTCACATTGCCTGGTTTTTTGTCTTGTTTGCATTCTGTGCAATTTAAGGGTGTGGCATCCCCTTTGTTGAGCTGACTGGTATATATGTAGCTTACCACGGGCCTGGGTGGTCTGGAGTTGGGACCCGGTCCTATTTGTCTACCCTTTTATATGCATTGCTTCAACTTTGATATACAGTAAGGTTTTTAATATAGGCAGTATAGGTACCGTCCCAATTTAGGGTCACCTTGCCGCTGGTGGGACGGCTTGTATACTTTTTTTGATCAAAAATAGTTCACTAAGTACCCTATATTTATTATGCAACTTTGCTTTACATTTATATATAATGATGGTAGGGTATGAGATATATTTTTGTCTTTTGTCTTTTGTAGGTTTTGTTTCTTTTTTGCTAGTGTGAACATGCTCCTATTTCTTGCATGTCTACCATCTTAGACCTCAGTTCACATTGCCTGGTTTTTTGTCTTGTTTGCATTCTGTGCAATTTAAGGGTGTGGCATCCCCTTTGTTGAGCTGACTGGTATATATGTAGCTTACCACGGGCCTGGGTGGTCTGGAGTTGGGACCCGGTCCTATTTGTCTACCCTTTTATATGCATTGCTTCAACTTTGATATACAGTAAGGTTTTTAATATAGGCAGTATAGGTACCGTCCCAATTTAGGGTCACCTTGCCGCTGGTGGGACGGCTTGTATACTTTTTTTGATCAAAAATAGTTCACTAAGTACCCTATATTTATTATGCAACTTTGCTTTACATTTATATATAATGATGGTAGGGTATGAGATATATTTTTGTCTTTTGTCTTTTGTAGGTTTTGTTTCTTTTTTGCTAGTGTGAACATGCTCCTATTTCTTGCATGTCTACCATCTTAGACCTCAGTTCACATTGCCTGGTTTTTTGTCTTGTTTGCATTCTGTGCAATTTAAGGGTGTGGCATCCCCTTTGTTGAGCTGACTGGTATATATGTAGCTTACCACGGGCCTGGGTGGTCTGGAGTTGGGACCCGGTCCTATTTGTCTACCCTTTTATATGCATTGCTTCAACTTTGATATACAGTAAGGTTTTTAATATAGGCAGTATAGGTACCGTCCCAATTTAGGGTTACCTTGCCGCTGGTGGGACGGCTTGTATACTTTTTTTGATCAAAAATAGTTCACTAAGTACCCTATATTTATTATGCAACTTTGCTTTACATTTATATATAATGATGGTAGGGTATGAGATATATTTTTGTCTTTTGTCTTTTTTAGGTTTTATCTCTTCAATCCTGATGGAAGTGGATTACGTCTCCTACATCATCCACACAGTGCTCAAAGTCTTGCACCTGTGCAGTGGAATCAGATACCTGCACAGTGGAATCAGACCCTTCAGAGTGGAATCAGATACCTGCGCAGTGGAATCAGATACCTGCGCAGTGGAATCAGATACCTGCGCAGTGGAATCAGATACCTGCGCAGTGGAATCAAATACCTGTGCAGTGGAATCAGATACCTGTGCAGTGGAATCAGATACCTGCACAGTGGAATCAGACCCTTCACAGTGGAATCAGATACCTGCACAGTGGAATCAGATACCTGCACAGTTGAATCAGATACTTGCGCAGTGGAATCAGATACCTGCACAGTGGAATCAGACCCTTCAGAGTGGAATCAGATACCTGCACAGTGGAATCAGATACCTGCACAGTGGAATCAGATACCTGCACAATGGAATTAGATACCTGCACAGTGGAATCAGATACCTGCGCAGTGGAATCAGATACCTGCGCAGTGGAATCAGATACCTGCGCAGTGGAATCAGATACCTGCGCAGTGGAATCAGACCCTTCAGAGTGGAATCAGATACCTGCACAGTGGAATCAGATACCTGCACAATGGAATCAGATACCTGTGCAGTGGAATCAGATACCTGTGCAGTGGAATCAGATACCTGTGCAGTGGAATCAGATACCTGCGCAGTGGAATTAGATACCTGTGAGGGGAATCAGACCCTTCACAGTGGAATCAGATACCTGTGCAGTGGAATCAGACCCTTCAGAGTGGAATCAGATACCTGCACAATGGAATTAGATACCTGCAGAGTGGAATCAGATACTTGTGCAGTGGAATCAGATACCTGTGCAGTGGAATCAGATACCTGTGCAGTGGAATCAGATACCTGTGAGGGGAATCAGACCCTTCACAGTGGAATCAGATACCTGCACAGTGGAATCAGATACCTGCGCAGTGGAATCAGATACCTGCGCAGTGGAGTCAGATACCTGCGCAGTGGAATCAGATACCTGCACAGTGGAATCAGATACCTGTGCAGTGGAATCGGATACCTGTGCAGTGGAATCAGATACCTGTGCAGTGGAATCAGATACCTGTGCAGTGGAATCAGATACCTGTGCAGTGGAATCAGATACCTGTGCAGTGGAATCAGATACCTGCGCAGTGGAATTAGATACCTGCGCAGTGGAATCAGATACCTGCGCAGTGGAATCAGATACCTGCGCAGTGGAATCAGATACCTGCGCAGTGGAATCAGATACCTGCGCAGTGGAATCAGATACCTGCACAGTGGAATTAGATACCTGCACAATGGAATTAGATACCTGCACAGTGGAATCAGATACCTGCACAGTGGAATCAGATACCTGTGCAGTGGAATCAGATACCTGTGCAGTGGAATCAGATACCTGTGCAGTGGAATTAGATACCTGTGAGGGGAATCAGACCCTTCACAGTGGAATCAGATACCTGTGCAGTGGAATCAGACCCTTCAGAGTGGAATCAGATACCTGCACAATGGAATTAGATACCTGCAGAGTGGAATCAGATACTTGTGCAGTGGAATCAGATACCTGTGCAGTGGAATCAGATACCTGTGAGGGGAATCAGACCCTTCACAGTGGAATCAGATACCTGCACAGTGGAATCAGATACCTGCGCAGTGGAATCAGATACCTGCGCAGTGGAGTCAGATACCTGCGCAGTGGAATCAGATAACTGCACAGTGGAATCAGATACCTGCGCAGTGGAATCAGATACCTGTGCAGTGGAATCGGATACCTGCGCAGTGGAATCAGATACCTGCGCAGTGGAATCAGATACCTGCGCAGTGGAATCAGATACCTGCGCAGTGGAATCAGATACCTGCGCAGTGGAATCAGATACCTGCGCAGTGGAATCAGATACCTGCGCAGTGGAATCAGATACCTGCACAGTGGAATCAGATACCTGCACAATGGAATTAGATACCTGTGCAGTGGAATCAGATACCTGTGCAGTGGAATCAGATACCTGTGCAGTGGAATCAGATACCTGTGCAGTGGAATCAGATACCTGTGCAGTGGAATCAGATACCTGTGCAGTGGAATTAGATACCTGTGAGGGGAATCAGACCCTTCACAGTGGAATCAGATACCTGTGCAGTGGAATCAGACCCTTCAGAGTGGAATCATATACCTGCACAATGGAATTAGATACCTGCAGAGTGGAATCAGATACTTGTGCAGTGGAATCAGATACCTGTGCAGTGGAATCAGATACCTGTGAGGGGAATCAGACCCTTCACAGTGGAATCAGATACCTGCACAGTGGAATCAGATACCTGCGCAGTGGAATCAGATACCTGCGCAGTGGAGTCAGATACCTGCGCAGTGGAATCAGATAACTGCACAGTGGAATCAGATACCTGTGCAGTGGAATCGGATACCTGTGCAGTGGAATCAGATACCTGCACAGTGGAATTAGATACCTGTGAGGGGAATCAGACCCTTCACAGTGGAATCAGATACCTGTGCAGTGGAATCAGATACCTGCGCAGTGGAATCAGATACCTGCGCAGTGGAATCAGATACCTGTGCAGTGGAATCAGATACCTGCGCAGTGGAATCAGATACCTGCACAGGCACACCTCACTTTGTCCTATTGAACAGCCAGATGAACTGGTAACATAGAAGTGAAGCCGGCTCTTGAACATTAAATGACTTCACTCTACCTGGGGCAGAATGAAGTGTGAATGGGCAGGTTTCTGATGCAAGAGTGTAGGCGCGAGACTTTATTCTTCACCTACTTAATGGTATTCAAACTATTTTCTTTTCTCTTTGGGTAACTGTTTTGTTATCAGAAGTGCAGTGCTATAAAAGTTGGTCAGTAAATACAAAGAATGGATATTTTCACTGTTATCATAGCCATATCAGGGAACATGTGAAACTTCCAATCCATTTTAGAAATGTATTAGGAGGTCCTTACAAATTTTGATCCATCTGCCCAGAATCTATTGTTTATGGGAACACCCATCATGGTTGGACTTGAGCATTTGTTGTCTATGAGGATTATGAGAGGTCGGTTACATGCTTCTTGTCCCTATCGCATCAACCTTCATACTTGACCACAAAATCTTTTAACAAGATTGTCCAATGCAACAGAGTGGAGAACTATGTATATTATTGTTATTTGCTCTGATTCATATATCGACTTCAGGACAATTTACCATAATCCCTCTTCATTCAAGACACCAAACCTGACAGAGTGCTTAAATAGTAACACCACAAAATATAACGGGACACAAAGGATCCTAATGTTTGTAAATGAAGGCTGACATTCAGAACTTTCAATGAATACTAAGTGACTATCAAAAGGTATTGCCTGACTTTATGAAAATTAGTTGTTGTAATCATTTAATAATGAAAAGTTATGCAGCTAATCTATTTTGTGGTTACATTTTTAACATTTTCTAGACCTCACATTGGTGTCACTGAGTAGAGTCTAAGAATCTGTGTTAGCCAAGTTCTACATTAATATAATTATGGAGCTTTAAATTTTAGCAAAGTGTCATAGAAAGCAATCTATTATGTTTTTATGGTTGGTCTAGAAATAATACATTTAAAAAACTACCATTTTGTGAGTACTACAAGATCAGGGAAGGATTTTTGAAGACTCTGAAGGTAAACAAAAATATTTCATTTCCAGTAAGTAGAGATCCTATAATTGGTGAGGAATTGAAGTGAAAACTCTTTGAGAGGGCTGCCCAAAATTTATCTTCCACACGGGTCACTCTGTCAAGAAAATGGATTGTAATCTTAATATACGATAGAATTGAAAATGTAAGACAGGATATCCAGTCTGGATAAAAGGGTCTTCAGATAAGATTTTGTTTAAATTTAACAAAATTGCATAACTATGGGTTTTCCCACAATGGACATTTACTAACTATCCTAGCTTAGGTGAAAGACATAAATGGGGTCTGATTCATGTAAAAGTCGTAAAATTTAGATGCAATTCATAACTTTGCGACTTTTGGTGTTTTCATTTCAGTTTCTCCCAGCTCCAATAAAATGGGCAGAGCTGGGACGGGCCGTGATGCTAATTTATGACAAGCCCTTGCGTTCCCAATGCCAGAAATCTCACTCCAGTATCTGAGTGGAGTGGAAATTCTGGTGTAGCGCACGGAGGTGCATGTCACTCATCAGATGTTCAAGATTCATGAAGAAGCACCTCTTCATGAAACAAAAGCATCTGACTTCAACACAACCCTTCATCAAAACTGGTGTGAACAACGCTGGTCTTGAAGAATCGGACTCACATTGTATAATTGCATAATTGCTATGGGCCCCATCAATGGAACCCCCAGTTATCACTACAATGAGGATGGATCCCGAGCCCCCGATTGCTTCTCAGTGCATGACCTCTCTATGCAATGGCTATGAGACTAACAGAAACTGAATTTCCATCACCCTGACAGAAATTGATGAGCACCCTTTTAATAATGAAACCCCCTTAAAGTATTTTATTTCCATCCTGTACATGAGAATACTGATTACTGGCATGGGGAGCTACTCTTTTCAATAGTTTGTAGATTTAAATGCTGATTGCAACATATTGGATTTTGCTAAGTAGTTGAATTACAATCCTTCCAACAGAAATAAACCATTTCCATTAAGCCAATTCTCTGGGATAAGAAACATTGGGCATGAAATAAATATCTTCAAGCTAGTACCTGAAATCCAGCCTCAGATGCCCTTTTACTGTCCGGAAATAAATGTGTGCATTAAACCGTAACGTGCCAATGAGCCAAGTCAGCACTTTTCTGAATATGTGCCAGGCTCTCACTGAGCACAGATTCAACACCAAGTGGATTCCATCTCCTTTCATAACACTTAACATATTGACTTGTTACCAACTCGTAGAACAAGGCGGCCTCTTATTTATTTTTACAGCCTTTCTGCATCACCCCACGTGCACTAGTGACTTGTTCAAGCAGGATCAAAACGCAAAGCGATTCTGACAAGTTTATGTTACACAAAGATGGTTGTAATTAAGAATATAACAAATACAATAAAGTCGTACTTGGAGGCATGTTAAAAAGCATCTGTTTTATGAGTTAGACTCAATGGTGTCTGTTAATGTAATCTCTCTGGAATATCTCAAATCTATTATCTCTCTTATGTTATCCTTAATATGCTTTTTAAGGACAAGTGAAATGTTTTTGCCAATCTCCTGAGAAAATAAACACAATACTACATAGATTGCCCCTTTCTATCTTAACTATCTTTCATAGCTGCTTTGTCAGTTTGTTAAGTAGTGCCCATGGGGAGCCTTGGTGTTCTCAGCATCTAGCAATGCCCATTGGCTTTATACCATTCTACAGTCAAAAACGCACTGACCATTATTGTAGTTAGGTATGGACCTCTGTATACGATAAAGAAGTGCTACAAAATATTGTGACTTCAAGTGGGAAAATTGATTTACACTATGGACACCTACAGGTTATACCTACTGGAGCTTTAATGATGATGGCGTTGAGGTCAGGGCTCTGTGTGGGGCCAGTTAAGTTCTTCTACACCAAACTTGCCCAACTATGCCATTATGGATCTTGCTTTTTGCATTGGGGAACAGTCATGGAACAGAAAACTGTTCTTACAAAGTTGGAAGCATACAATTTTCCAAATGTTTTGGAATACTGATACATTAAGATTTTCATTCACTGGAACTAAGGGACTTTGGTTAACTATTGAAAAACAGCCCCCTAGTAGAGATGAGCAAGCCCAAACTGTAAAGTTCAGGGTTCGTACCTGGGTGTCTTTTGCTGAACTCCGAACACGGAAGTCCGTTTTACAGTTAGAGAAAGAGATTTTTTTTCCAGCTCTAAAGTTCGGGACCCCAATTGATTTCCATCGGGTTTGGGTTCAGGTCCAAGTTCGGGTAAAGTTCTTGTACCCTGACCGAACTTTGGACTAAAGTTCAGTCAAACCCGATGAACCCGAACATCCACAAATTGGCTCATCACTACCCCTTAGTATTATCCCTCCTCCACCAATATTTACAGTTGGCAAAATGCAACCAGGCCGGTAACGCTCTACTGGTAATTTTTTTTCCAGCTTCCTATTACATCACATGATAAAACAGATGGTATCATTCAAAAGTAAAACTTGTCCCACAAAAAACAAGCTATGTCGATGGATAAATAAGAAAAGTTAAGGCTCTTGGAAGAAGGGTAGGAAAAAAGCAAAAGCGCAAAAACGAAAAATGGCCCTGTTGGGAAAGGTTTAAGGTGGTCAAGACTTTTAAACAAATGCGCCTCAAATACAGCGCTGAGTTCCTGGGTTCAAATCCCACCAAGGACAACATCTGCAAGGAGCTTGTATGTTCTCCCTGTATTTGCGTGGGTTTCCTCTGGGTTCTCCAGTTTCCTCCCACACTCCAAAGACATACTGATAGGGAATCTAGATTGTGAGCCCCAATGGGGACAGCGCCGATAATGTCTGTAAATTGTCTGAATTGTAAAGCGCTGTGGAATATGTTGGCGCTATACAAATAAAAAGATTAGTAGTAGTAGTAGTAGTAGTAGTATGTGTAATGGCTGATGTACCAATAATGACTAAGTTGTCTGTAAAGTCTAAAAAGTCCTCAATACATGACCAGAATTAAGAAAACCTGCCCTGAACATCATAATTCAGTTTTAGCTGTGTTATAGTCTTTCCCCAGCACGGAGACCACTCAAGTCCATCTAGTGCTTGGCTTCCAGAATATTAGTATACTAAATCAATTACATAGTCTACCTGTTTATTCTCATGGGGAAATATAGGACTTCTAAAGTTACTGTAGATACCCTCTGAACATTCTGCAGACAATATGGTTATTCTCCAATGATCTTGTTTCCAGTCTGCTGAGTAGACAGACCCCAGTCTGTGGTGCTCAAGACAAAATACGATTGTAGATAAATGGGAAGAGAGGAAGTGTGTGCCGGCAGAACAAGAAACGCTACACCCTTACCATCCTAAAGTGAGAACAGTGATACAAGCCTGAAAAATTAGCCTTGGTCGTGTAGGAAGAGGGTCAGATAAGGAGCAAATAATCTTATAATAATGTGCTATGGTTTGCTGAACCTAGATATCACAAAAATCACAGAATCATAGTGGTACCACCAGTATTCTTAAGTTATTTAATAGCCCAGACAAGAACAGTTAATAGGATTTATGTGATAAATATTTTACAAAGTAAGAAGCTGATGTTTTGTTGGATCAAACTCAGGCAGGAAATACGCTCGTTTGCACCTGCCCTTACCATGCTAAAACCTCTAGAAGCAAGCATAAAGCGCCTTTGAGTAAATTAATGTAAAAAAAAAGTATTTTTCCTTGAAGGGAACCTGTTGTAGATTATTGAACTACATGTAAAGTCATACCTTATTTCTCTCAAAGAATTACTCTGTTGGTAAGAAATCAACTTTTGAAGCTATATGCATAGGTTGGAAATGCATTGGAGTGACGATAAACTTCCATTGCCTATCCCCCTGCTGCATTCTCCACCTAATGCTGCCCTCCACTACATAGTGCTGCTATATAATCGCTCTGTCCTTGGACTCTTGAGCATGCTCTGCTCCTAGCTAGCGTAGCTATGTGGAGAATGGAGCAGGGAACCAGGCATTGGAAGTGCAATGTCCCACCCTAATGCACTTCCAGCTTCATTTGCATATTGCTTCAAAAGTACATTTATCTGCTATGTTCTGGAGCCAATCTCTGGGGAAATAAAGGTATGCATTGAGTTGTGTTTCAATAAATTACATGGACATGTATTTGGTTTGGTGGGGTAGGGAGGGGGGTTAATGACAAATTTCCTTTAAGCTAAGGAGGGTGTTAAAAATATATCTGGTTGATGTAAACACTGGAAAAAGGGTCAAGCATGTACAGCAAGATACCATAACATGGCTCCTCACAGTGCTCACTCACTTTAAAGTGCCAACTACACTTCTCCCATTACAATGTTTAACTGCTGGCTACAGGGTTTTTTACTATACTTATTAATAAGAGTGTTTTTTTTTAAAACAAGATTTATTTTTTAATCATTTCTACTGCATTAGGTGTTTTTGTTTTACGCTTTTTTACCAAAATATTACTTACCCTGGTTGTAAATTCGGTAGATGCCCCAAATTCAAAAAGATATTTCACAATCTCATTGTGCCCTTGCTGAGCAGCAAAGAACAAAGCAGTAGCACCAGACTGCAAAGAAAGGTGGCAAGAAATGATAGAGCTGCAACATACCATTGTAGATGTTAGCAGTAATCAGATATCAGACATAAAATAAGCAATTTGAGAGTTCTGTCATATGGACTAATAATTATAAATTATACATACATCTCTCTGAAGATTAATATCTGCCCCTTGCAGTACTAGCTCTCGTACACATTGCATATGTCCTGTATACGATGCCAGCATCAAAGCTGTAGCCCCAGTCTGTGGAAAAAAAGAATATACCATAAGAATATGCCATATAAAAACTTGCTTGTTTTTTCACAAAAAATGGCCAATGGTATGATGAGTATCTTCTAATATAAATTGTTTTGAACTGGAAAAACTTTGTGGATTAATTACTCAGTAGGTTGTCCAGCGGGATAATTTTTTTATAAGTTATAAAATATTTATTTCTTTATATATTTAATCCATTCTAAATCATGGGTAAAAATGTTAATCTAAAAGACAATGCTTTCATTACTTATTGACACCTTTGGGGCATGTTTTTTACCTAAACGTTTGCATTTTTTGGCAGAAAAGCATTTTTATCAACAGGGTTTTATTAAGAATGTTGATTTGATTGGCATATATAGAAATCATGTGGTCCCATAGCAAAAGTAGGGGAAGTAATGTCAGGATGGTGTATGGCTGCACCCATAAGCCAAATTCATCAAAAGTTATGCCGTTACTAATTCCAAAAATGTTACTCCAGTCCCTGATTGGAGTAGCATTTCTGCTGAGGCGCGTGGAGGCACATGTCACCGAGAAGATGTGCTGTGCAACTTACCCCGCCACGCCACTATATTACGACTGGCATGTACAACGCCAATGTTGATGAATTGGCCCCATTATATCTTATCTGCAGGACAAATTTCCATGGTTAGGTTCGCAGTAGCGTTAAGATTTCTGTTTTTCAGTTCCATTCCATTGTAGGAACAGAAAAATGGAACTCCTGCAAAAAAAAAAAACACGACCATCCTATGTCATGGATAAATGGCGACAGATGGACCCCATTATCTATAATGAGTTCCGTTTGGGTTCCAGTTGGGTGGATGTCATTTTAATGGAAAAAAATACTTAAGTATGCTGCTCTTCTTTTTCCAGTTTAACTGTCAGAACTTGCAAAAAAACCTCCTAAAAAAAATTTTGACTCAAGTGCAAACCAAACCTTAACTGATTTATTGTCACGCAAGGTGAGGGAAGGAACAAGTGTACAACAACAGGAAGAGGAGAAAGGGAGCCAAACAACTAGGGAAAGGGGGAGTGGAGACCCCTAGGCAGATCTAATATCACCCTGACTACCCTATCGTCCCGATATAGGTTCCGCACCTATCGCCGTGCAGGAAACCTAATCCCTGAATGTCCCTAGAGCTAGGCCCTAGGTAAGGAGGGGACGGGGTAAACACTAGTCAGGCCCCACTGTAACTAAAGACAACAAGGTAAACAAACAAAGGGGCTACACTTAGCTTGAGAAGACACTAGAGAGATAACGCCAACTGTTCTCCAAGGGAAGTCCAAGAAGAAACTAGCCGACTACTAGTACTCCAGGCATGGACAGAGGAACATAGAACTATCACCGGCGACTCTCTGGAGACACTGAGAGTTTTTAACTACCAAGCAAGGGTGTGTCAATTAGCAGCAGAAGGTGGAGGTCGCTGCTGGGTCTTAAAGGAAGAAGGATATCACTACACTACAGAGAGGAGAGGATCAAGAAGGTGTCTGCAATGCCAAGTGCAGTGACCTTCTACAGCCGGATCCAGAGCGACTGTCTGTCACACTTGATACACCCGTGACATTTATGACCAAAAGAAAATCTAGATGAATTTCATTGTGAATGGCATTCTGCAAATGGCTATGCACTGTAATAAATAGACACTGTAAAAGCCAAACAAAGTTCATTTTTTAATAGCACCCTGTATCAAACATGGATAAATGCCAAGAATGCCTGTATCTAAGTGACAAAAAATATACTCAAAGGGAAACTGTCATCAGGTTTTTGCTAATTAATCAGAGAGCAGCATAATGCAGAGACAGACACCCTGATTCCAGCCATGTTTCACTTACTGGGCTTTGTGCTGTAGTTTTCATTAAATCATTGTTTTATGAGCAGGAGATTTTCACTCTCCTGTTGATAGAGGACTAGTAAACCTGCTGCCATGTAATCCAACCACATCCCCACGACTGACTGGCAGCTTTCTGCCTATGTACAGTTTACACAGAAAGCAGCCAATCAGTGGTGTGGACGAGGTTATACAGGGCTCAGCTTTAAGAGAACTGCTAGCAGATAAAATGGTGATTTTATCAAAAATACAACACAGACTAGAGATACGTTGCTGGTGTCAGAGTCTCTGCCCCTTCCTACATAATGCTGCTTTCAGATGAGGCAGTAAAGCCCTGGTTAAAGACTCCCTTTAAAGGTACCCTATCTTTCATGTCAAGATGTGAAAGAAATAACATTTAATAAAATATATGATACTAGGTAGTAGACAAAGAACTCTTTTATTCTTGAAGCTTTTTGCTTTAAGGGCAGTACATTTATTATTAGCTATATTTTTTCTCCTCCTTAGTGATATACATCACTGTCAGTCTGCAAGACAAGCAGTAATGCTAGCTCACATACCGCATGAGGTGATAACAAGAAAACGTGAGATAGGATGGGTGGAGAAAGTTTCCACAGTGGAGAATTTTCGTGACTCATGCAAAACATGTTCTAAGCCAGAGTTTTTCATTCTCCTTTTACTTTTCAATAGGTATTTGTAAGAGCATGCCAGCTATCATTCTTATTTTACTAGAAAACATATAAGTCTGGAATCATGGAATAAAGTATGAGACTTTTATGATGGGATCAGTATCTAATATGTTACATAGTATTACTGTAAAGTGCATCAACATTTTATGTAGATTATGAAAGTCTGAAGTTTCTAATAAAGTGGGCTTTTTTATTCACTTTCCATTTAATTATCATGAATGACCACTAGTTTCCATACAAGGGGAAATAAGTTTAAAATAAAACCTTATATAATAACAGAGCTATAGAACACATAACCAAGGATTTGTAACAGGCAATCCCTGCATGTGTCACGGGTGTATGACAGATGTGACACATGCACCTGCGGCGACACTTTCATCGATGCCGAGCACGCCGCAAATGCTCATTGAATACCCGAGCATACTCGATTAAAGGGTTAAACGAGAACGCTCACGCATCACTAGTAATGAGAAAGACAGAACAGAAAACAAAAGTCCTCAGACCATCCAGGAAAGGTGGTCATACACATCTAGGGTGAAAATGAATGAAGCCTCTCTCTCTATTCATTTCTATAGTAGCTATGGAAGCAGCCATGTTGGCAGTTATATTTAAAGGGAATCTGTCAGTAGGATCAAGCCTCCTAAGGCGTCTATATGGGCATGCAGGTTATAAAAGGTTCAGTAAAATGATATCTTGATATCTGTGATCCAATGTCTTATTCCCAAGAAATCCATGTTTTCCTTAGTTTGTAAATGATCTGTAAAGATCTATAGGACAGACATAGATCTCTGGGAGAATCTGCTTCCAAAGCTGATTTTAAATGAAAGGGGGAAGCGTTATCAGTTTGAGACATGTAGCTCAGGAGAGCAAACTGTCAGTCATGACATATCTCACACTGGTAACGCCCCCTTTCAGGGAGATCTTTGTCACACCAATAGATCTTAACAGCTTATTGACATATTAAGAAAAACATGGATTTCTCTAAAATTAAAACATTGGATTGCAGATATCATTTTATTCAACTTTCTATGACTTGTAGGCCCATATAGACGGCTTAAGAGGGTTGATCCTACTGACAGATTCCATTTAAAGAGA
The DNA here is from genome assembly GCF_046119375.1 of Phyllobates terribilis. NCBI lineage: Eukaryota > Metazoa > Chordata > Amphibia > Anura > Dendrobatidae > Phyllobates > Phyllobates terribilis. The sequence goes on along the minus strand of NW_027362764.1, from coordinate 585,124,731 downwards.
ATCTACCATCAGAAAATGACCTATTGTTTAAATCAGGTTTTTGAGTTAAAAGTATGTTTAAAATATTGTAGCCAATATTTTTTTATTTTACGCATCTCACAATATGTATTAAAAATTTAAAAAAAAATAGTAATCTTACAATTTCCATCCCGGCCACTGGGGCTTTTTTAGACTCTAAAGTCCTGTTACAGGAAACAACACATGTACATAGCCACAATGGTCAGACCCAACCTTACCTTTTGCATTGAAGTGTCTTATGAGCCGGTGCAAAGATAATTGAAAAAAGAGAAGGAGCAGGGTCAGCTGTGACATCACCTAATGTGATTGGTGGATCCTGTGTTATCAGCTGTGCATAGAGGTGTTACCTGTCATTGTAATCCAGCCTCTGATAATAAGGAGCCTTTACTGTATATTTTTCCTAAAAACAGACAGTAAGTCAAAATCTAAAAAGGCACAATGGCCAGTGGGAAAATTTAAAGATCACTATTTTTAAATATATACAGTGCCTACAAGTAGTATTCAACCCCCTGCAGATTTAGCTGGTTGACACATGCGGAATTAACTTGGCATTGTGACATTTGTACTGTAGATCAGCCTGGAAGTGGGAAATGCACTGCAGCAAATTTTTTTTTTTTTTTTTTAAACGTAAAAAGTTAATTCAGAGTGTCATTTATTATTCAATCCCTCAAACCACAAGAATTCTGTTTGGTCCCCCTAAAGTATTAAGAAGTAGTTCAGGCACCAAGAATAATGAGCTTCACATGTGTGGATTAAAGATCTCTTTTGCCAGCCTTTTCTGACTATTTAAGACCCTCTCCAAACTTGTGAACAGCACTCAGACATGGTCAACATGGGAAAGACAAAGGAGCATTCCAAAGCCATCAGAGACAAGATCGTGGAGGGTCACAAGGCTGGCAAGGGGTACAAAACCCTTTCCAAGGAGTTGGGCCTACCTGTCTCCACTGTTGGGAGCATCATCCGTAAGTGGAAGGCTTATGGAACTACTGTTAGCCTTCCACGGCCAGGAAAGCCTTTGAAAGTGTCCTCCCGTGCCGAGGCCAGGCTTGTCCGAAGAGTCAAGGCTAACCCAAGGACAACAAGGAAGGAGCTCCGGGAAGATCTCATGGCAGTGGGGACATTGGTTTCAGTCAATACCATAAGTAACGTACTCCACCGCAATGGTCTCCGTTCCAGACGAGCCCGTAAGGTACCTTTACTTTCAAAGCGTCATGTCAAGGCTCGTCTACAGTTTGCTCATGATCACTTGGAGGACTCTGAGACAGACTGGTTCAAGGTTCTATGGTCTGATGAGACCAAGATCGAGATCTTTGGTGCCAACCACACACGTGACGTTTGGAGACTGGATGGCACTGCATACGACCCCAAGAATACCATCCCTACAGTCAAGCATGGTGGTGGCAGCATCATGCTGTGGGGCTGTTTCTCTGCCAAGGGGCCTGGCCATCTGGTCCGCATCCATGGGAAGATGGATAGCACGGCCTACCTGGAGATTTTGGCCAAGAACCTCCGCTCCTCCATCAAGGATCTTAAGATGGGTCGTAATTTCATCTTCCAACAAGACAACGACCCAAAGCACACAGCCAAGAAAACCAAGGCCTGGTTCAATAGGGAAAAAGTCAAGGTGTTGGAGTGGCCTAGTCAGTCTCCTGACCTTAACCCAATTGAAAACTTGTGGAAGGAGCTCAAGAATAAAGTCCACATGAGACACCCAAAGAACCTAGATAACTTGGAGAAGATCTGCATGGAGGAGTGGGCCAAGATAACTCCACAGACCTGTGCCGGCCTGATCAGGTCTTATAAAAGACGATTATTAGCTGTAATTGCAAACAAGGGTTATTCCACAAAATATTAAACATAGGGGTTGAATAATAATTGACCCACACTTTTATGTTTAAAAATTAATAAAATTCAACTGAGCAACATAACTTTTTGGTTTGTAAGATTTATGCTTCTGTTCATAAATCCTACTCTCGTTTGCAGTTTGAAGGCTCTAACTTATTTGCATCTTATCAAACCAGCTAAATCTGCAGGGGGTTGAATACTACTTGTAGGCACTGTATATATATATATGAAAAAATGATATGAACATTGAAAAAAAAAGACATTGCCAAACAATTTTTAAAAATAAATGTAACACAAAATCTTGATATAAACAAAAGGTTGTTTTTTGATGAGAAAAAAGGAGTATGTCAGCACATAATGACTGTAAAAACCAAGCACAGGCGCTTGTTGCACCTTTGGCATTGCCAAGTTTAGTGCAGCTTTCCACCTACTTCTTTTCTATGTATCTCCACCCATCTCTGGTTCCTGTTAAGCCAGAGCTGTCAATCAAGATTAAGGAGGGTAGAGATAGGTGATGCACTGACCTGTTTGGTCATGTCACATGTGCACTTAATGCCCGAGCTTGGTTTGAACAGTCATTTTGCACTGACTGACTCCATTAAGTGCTATAAAATCTCTTCTTAAGGAATTAATGGTAATGGCATCAACAGTTCTGTTAGATGATCCTAACCAGCAGACTGCAAACTCACTATTAGTACTGTATATGCTGCCAAAACACCCAAAAAAAGATATCTCATGCTTTCTGTTCTGAAATTCCCAGGGGCATTAATACAATATTTAGCATTTATACCAATCTTCCTTTAGCTCTTACTTTTATTCGGTTACTAGATTGTACTTTACATTTCTTAACACATAAACCACAAATCCATTACAACATCCTAGAGCTTTGTTTTACACCACTGAATAATATTGACGCTGAAGGAATAATAACAGGCCTGTTGTCTGGCCACTGTGCCATTCTGATGAAGAAGATAGTGATCTGGAATTCTTGGCATACACAAGTGAAGGGCATACACTGTCTCTGCAGTCCACATCGACGCGGCCACTGTTCAACAACAGCTGGAGTAATGCCAGGTTTCCTTTCCGCGCGGCCCAGAAAGCTGCATTGGCAAGAGGCGTTTCCTTCTGTGTAAAATAATAGCTCCATATTACTTTCATGGCATCTTGATTTAAAAGACAAACAAACACATCACTGAATGGATTAACACAACAATGGAGACTATCTGATGTACACTGGGCGGGATTTGGGACTTATCCATAGAAAGTTCATTACCCTCAAATCGAAGTATACAACAGTATAAAGTAAACTTCGCTACATTTGCTGCAAAGTGAAATGTTCTTCCAAGTTTTTTAGATAACAGATCTAGACAGGTCCAGTTCTACTTTACTTGGAGCAGTAAGGCTTTACACAGCAAGTAAACCCAATGAAAAAGATGTTTGTGACAGTGAAAGTAACACAAATACGTTTTCAGAAAACCGATGAACATGCTAAAACATGAGAACTGTTTATTCTTCAAATTTCACATTGAATCTGCCGTACTTTATAGATGTTTAAGTGGTAAGAACAATAAACTACATCACCTTTATCCTTTGTGTACTATATCAATTTAAAGGAACAGTGTTAGACTGCATTCACATTAGAGAAGCCATCTGCACTGATCACAGGGTGTTATGTTTTTAGGCCCAAAAAGGGCATGCAAACATGTTCCCTGAGGGGTCCATTCACTGCCATGAAACTAATGGAGTTCATTGGAAGAATGTTTGGATTCCATTTGAACTCTGTCTATGAAAGCACTGATATTAGGTAGGGATGAGCGGACCCGTAGAAGTTCGGATTCTGGTACCCGATCCGAACTTTATTCCCAAGTTTTTGGTTCGGGTACCAGAACTGTAACTGAACTTGAACCAGAACCCGAATCCCATAGAAAACAATGGGGAACCGAACTTTGGAATGGAAAACTCTCTCTAGACCGGACTTCCCCTGGAACTCCGAACATTAAAACAAACTTCCGGGAGAAGTCCATGTTCAGAGTTTTGCCCCGGACTTTTAAGTTCGGGTTTGCTCATCTCTATTTGTAGGCTTTTCCCAGGATACAATAGGCGCTGATTGGTGCTATCGGACAATGGCATCTGATCAAACACTGTGCAAGAGGTCAGTTTAACCTCTCAATGACCCATCTGCACTGCTTCATTCCAGTCTGGAAAAGCATGTAGAGCGGTCATTGTGCTGAGGACTTGTGATGACACAGATTTCTGCTGTCATCACAGCTAGTGTTGGTGCAGATCACAAGAAGATCACCAAATCTTTCTATTCCTGACTTGTTCCCGTGTTCCCTACCTTACCCAAATCAACACTCCCACCTACATGCACTCCTAACCCTCACTTCTCGCAGTCTAAACTATCTCTGACACACCCCCATTCTTTCCTTGCTGCCACCAAGCTCCGATCTGGGGTGCGTGTCACTGATTGCATATTGTACTCCATTTTTTATTTTCACACCACCTCCTGTGGCTGCTGAGCACTGGTCAGGGATGCACATCATTGATCTGCATTCATGCTCAATTTTGTTCTGGAACTTTTTCTGTGTCAAATTGTTTTACATTACATTCCCCCTGTGTGTGCGGCCTGCAGTTGCAGAGCACTAATCAGTGAGGCACATCACTGATCAAAATTTGTGCTCAATTTTTGGAGCAAGATTTTTTTTTTCTGAGGATGTCTACATTTTTTCATTTTATCTGCCCCACCTCTGTATGTACAACCAGAGGCCGCTATGTTCTGACCAGTACTGACCATCACTGATCAGAGTCAGTGATAAAGTTATGTTGTAGGATTTTTTTTTTCAAGAGTGTAAAAAATTCCAATAAAAATTAAATTTAGATTAGTTGATAGGGCTAAAAGGACAGTATAATCAGAAGTACAAATTATCAGTTTATCCTACAGTATTATTTTTGCTAATATATAGAATAATGGTTACCATCAGTGAGTTACGGGCTTTCAGTAATTGTCAGAATTTTAGTGGAAAATTAGTGTAGTAATTATTTTACTACAGCTTTTATCACAGCTTTTTTTTTTACTAATCCAAAGAATTACAGTAACATAGTACATTCAGCAGAGGAGGCATGCGTCTTGCTTGTCTCTGACATTTTTCTATTTTAATTCCTCATCCTCCACCATTTTCTCTAGTGAAAATTAACCCCCATGTAGACTCCCCGGGAGTGTAGAGGAGGCAGGAAGTGATCACCCATAATCTCAACTCCCTGAAGATCATGAGCCTCAGATTCTAGATTTCGCTGGCAGCTCAGGAATCCAGTTGAAACTTCAGGCCCCACAGAAATTGACTATTTCAAAAGTCTTTTTATCTGAGGATTTCGTAAATCACATGGTAACCCAAACAAATTTATATACCTAAGAATTTCTTACTCAAAACAACACTTCATCATTTTAATAATTGGACCTTGTGTCTTGTGCTTCACACGTAAATAGCGAAGAAGCCAGAGATTCAGTGTGGATATTTTATAACACTCCAGTTTTCCGCAAGCCTTCTAACACCCAAACAAAAAAAAGACTTTTCAAAAGTGATACTTACGTAAAGTATATGTGTAATAAAGGTTATTGGTTAAATATTTTTTGCAGTATGACTATTCGTTTTAAAAGCTTGAAAATTCAAAAGTTCAAAAATTATGAATTTTTCTAAATGTTCCTCATAATTCTGATATTTTCATAAATAAGTGCAAATCAAACTGACCTAAATTTGCACCAAAAATAAAGTACAATGTGTCACGAAAAAAAAAATCTCAGAATCACGAGGATATGTTGAAGTGTTCCAGAGTTATTTGCACATAAAGAGACAAGACAAAATTTGAAAAATTTTGGCCTGGTCAGGAACGTGAAAACTGGCTTTGGCAAGTATGGCATTTTATAATGAAGCTGAAGAAATATGTTAGAAGAAAGAAATATATTAGTTGCGTTGAGGTGTTTAAAGAGAACCTGTCAATGCAATTTTAATTTAAATGCAAAGTAAAGGCACTCAGGAAAAAAGGAAAAACACTCAGATGAGCACAGACTCATTGAATAACATTGGTCAGAGTGCAATGCAATGTTCTCTCGCATTGCACTCCTCCGTATTATACGCCAGTGTGAGCGAGCCCTTATAATTGAGGTAGCGATCTTTTACTCTGGACTTCATCATAAACTTACGTTTTCATTCTTGTACATGTACTTTTGATGACGGAAAACTGCTGATAGTCACACCAGGCGGCTCTGAAACCGGTGGCTCTGAACAGCAGTAACATCAGTAACTACACTGCTCATCAGGCTCGCAGTCACGCTGTCCTCAATGAGACTATGCGACTCTGATAAGCAGTGTAGTTACTGCGTCACCACTGTTCAGAGCCGCCGGGTCTTGCGGAGCACAGCAAGACTTGGAGTGGCTGCTCCTAAAAGCCTATGGAGCTTCGTTCTCTGAAGCAGGCTCCATAGACTTTGGGGATCGGATTTGGGGATCGTCGTGGGAACACCAAGGACTACGTCGGACCTGCATGGGAACTTTTTGCTTTCTAATAAATTGGTGAATGAAGGACAGTGTCTCGTCTTTATTTCTCTCTTTTTCCTTTCTAATGTGATGCATTAATTCTGGGGCAGCTGCGGGCTGGTATTTTTAGGATGGGAAGGGCCTAATAACCATGGGCCTTCCCAGCCTGATAATATCAGCCCACAGCTATCTGCTTTACCTTTTCTGGTTATCAAAAATAGGGGGGACTCCACGTTATTGTTTTTTTTTCTTTATTAGGTTAAAAACCAGGCTAAACACCCTTTAGTGCCACATGAAAGGCACTAAAGGGTGCAAGTTTAATATATGTAGGGGGCTTGTGAAATTTTATATCTATAGGATATCTATCTATTCTATCTATTTATCTATTCTATATATCTATTCTATCTATTTATGTCTCTATCTATTATGTATCTATTATATATCTAATATCTATTTATTATCTATCTATTATATACAGTTCAAACCAGAAGTTTACATACACTATATAAAAAGACACATATGCATGTTTTTCTCAATATCTGACATGAAATCAGAATAAACCTTTCCCGTTTTAGGTAAATTAGAATTACCATCATTTTTAATATTTGCCAAATGCCAGAATAATGAGAGAGAGACAATGTTTTAAGGCATTTTTATTATTTACTACAAAGTCATAAGTTTACATACACTAAGATTACTATGCCTTTAAACAATTCTGGGCTGTCGATATCATGATGTCATGTGTTTGGAAGCTTCTGATAGGTTTTTTTTCAACATCTGAGTTAATTAGAGACACACCTCTGGATGTATTTTAATGCACACCTGGAACACACTGCTTCTTTGTGTAGTATCATGTGTAGTATCATGGAAAAGTCTAACAAAATCAGCCAAGATATCAGGAAGAGAATTGTGGACTTGCACAATTCTGGCTCATCCTTGGGTACAATTTCAAGATACCTGAAGGTGCCTCGTTCATCTGTACGAACAATTATACTCAAGTACAAACAAGATGGGAATGTCTAGCCATCATACCGCTCAGGAACGAGATAGGTTTCGTGTCCCAGAGATGAACGTGCTTTGGTCCAACATGTGCATATCATCCCAAGGACAAAAGCAAAAGACCTTGTGAAGATGATGGCGGAAGCTGGTTAGATTGTGTCAATAACCCCAGTGAAACAGTACGTATCAACATGGGCTGAAAGGCCACTCTGCCAGGAAGAAGACATTACTCCAAAAGAAACATAAACAAGCCAGATGAATGTTTGCAAATGCACACAGGAACAAAGACCTTCATTTTTGGAGACATGTCCGGTGCCTGATGAAATTCAAATTTAACTTTTTCCACATAATGACCATCGTTACGTTTGGAGGAAAAAGGGAGAAGCTTGGAAGCCTAAGAACACCATTCCAACTGTAAAACACGGGGGTGGCAGCATCATGTTGTGGGGTTGTTTTGCTGCAGGAGGGACTGGTACACTTCACAAAATAGATGGCATCACGAGAAAGAATATTATGTGGCAATACTGAAGTAACATCTCAAGACATCAGCCAGGAAGTTAAAGCTTGGGCAGAAATGGGTCTTCCAAATAGACAATTACCCTAAGCATACTGCCAAAATGGTAACAAAGTGGCTTAAGGATAACAAAGTCAATGTTTTGGAGTGGCCAT